>NC_073624.1:37265757-37568787 GCF_029407905.1 Bubalus kerabau | reverse complement strand
CTTAGTGATGTCGGCCTGACCCAGGGAGACCTGTGCCAATTCCAGGGCTGTCAGAATCCACCTGGGAGGCAGAAAGCAGAGTTTCAGGGTTGCTGCAGCCTCTAGCGGGATTCCCAGGTGGTGCTAGTGGTAAAGAATCTGTCTGTCACTGCAGGAGATGTAAGAGACATGGGTTCTATTCCTGGGATGGAAAGCTCCCCTGGAGGAGGGAATAACAACCCACTCCAGTATCTTTGTCTGGAGAATCCTATGGACAGAGGAGCCTGGTGGGCTATAGTCCATAGGGTCGCAAAGAGTCAGACATGACGGAGCAACTAAGCAGCAGCAGGACTTACTTTTATAAAGAAGATAGCAGTCTGTTTATTTTCCAGTTAAAAGAAAATGAAAGAGTTGCTCTCTGAAATTTCAGTACTGGAGTTCACGGTCCTGCATAGCTTCTGAACCTGCATAAAAATGTCTGATTTGCAGGAGGCTGGTTGTTGAATTATGATGCTGAGAACTGCGCCATCACACTCTAAAACCTTGCAAAACAAACACCCTTGTAAAGTCTCCATTGAAATATTGCACTTTCTCCACTAGGGCATCTTATAGAAGGTTTCAAATGACTGGAGGGGAAATAAAGAGATTAATCACTTTTAAGCACCAATTATTGTGGCTCTGGACAATCAATTTTTTAAAAGAAATAAAATTTCTAGGACTTAACACTGCGATGCTTCAGCTAATGACGGTTTATTATGTCCTGGCTTAACTGGTTTATATCCTTAAACATATCCTAATTTATGTAAGGTTTATTTGTTGTTGTTGTTGTCGTTTTTCAGTTGCTAAGTCGTGTCTGACTCTTTGCAACCCCATGGACACTAGCCCACCAGGCTCCTCTGTTCATGGGATTTCCCAGGAAAGAATACTGGAGTGGGCTGCCATTTCCCTCTCCAGGGGATTTTCCTGACCCAGAGATCAAACCATCTCCTGCATTGGCAGGCAGATTATTTACTGCTAAGGTTTATATACTTATTTATATCCTTAAAGTCCTAACAATTATTTCTTTAACTTGAGTGTCCAGTTTCAGATTTAATACTCTATGGTCAGTTTGTCTAAAAGGAAAGATCTAGAAACAAAGAAGTGGTATAATGTTCCAAAAACAACTATGTAGATTATAAGTTGACTTTCTTGAGGAGCAACTTTCCCAGATCTTCTTCTTACATCCCTAGGTAGGCTTACCCAGTTATTTAATTATCACTCTATTAAGCTCACTTCTTGCTGCTCCTTTTAATATGGACAGTCTTAGGGTTTTGCAGTCTTTTTTGCTCTCCTCATGTACTTTCTCTAGACCATCTCCTCAACAGCCATGACTTTAACTGACATCTCTAAACTTATGACACTAAATTTATAGCTCTACCCAAGACTCTCTCTAAAGCTCTCTTTACACCTTTCCCTGGAAATTTCATAGTCATCTTAAACTCAACATCTCCAAAGCTGAGTTGGCCATCATCTCCTTCTCTTTTATTCTCTACTTCAGGAAGTGATACCACCACCTATCAGCCAACCAGGCCAGAAATTATGAATTATTTTAGATTTTTACTGTCTCTGCAGAATGACCCTCTATAAGGATTGCTTACAGTCCACCATGAGCAAGTTCCCTCTTGCCATCGTGTGTGACTCTTCATGGCTCTGGCCATCCATCTCACACTGGAAGATGCCATTAAAGTTCTCTTGCAGCACTAATGATGAATGGAGGTCTGGAGTGAGGGGAGAGGGGATGTCCCCTCAACTCTTTGGGTCATGTGTCTTAAAAGCCAAATCACAGCTCCAGCTCCTCTCTCTCCTTCATCCAGTTGTGACTCATGATGGTGAGTACAAGACAGCTACCAAACTGCACTGAGAACCATTCCTATATTCTACCTGCAGATGTGTTTCTGGAAACAGTATGGAGGAGTCTCCAAAAAATTAAAAATAAAACTTTATTAAAAATAAAACAGAAATTTCACCACTGGGTATTTATCTAAAGAAAATGAAAACACTAATTAAAAAGATATTAATACATACATCTCTGTGTTCACTGCAGCATTATTGACAATAAGCAAGGTATGGAAGCAACCTACGTATTCATCAGTGGATGAATGGATAAAGAAGATTGAGTATATATATATATGAATATTACTCAGTCATAAGAAGAATGAAATCTTGCCATTTGCAATAACACGAGTGTACTAAAGGGTATTATGCTAAATGAAATAAAGCCAGAGAAAGACAAGTACCATACGATTTCACTTGTAGGTGGGATCTAAGAAAAAAAAAACCAACCAGCAAACTAGAAACAGGCTCATATATACAGAGAACAAATTGGTGATCACCAGAGGGGAAGGGATCTGGGGTTGGGCGAAATAGGTGAGGGGAATCAAGAGGTATAAACTTCTAGTTATAAAATAAGTAAGTCATCGGGATATAATATACAGCAAAGGGAATATAGTCAATACTATTGTAATAACTTTGTGTTGTGACAGATGCTTATTGGACTTACCATTGTGATCAATTTGTAAAGTATATAAATGTTGAATCACTACGTTGTGCACTTGAAACTAGTATAATGTTGTATGCCAACTATACTTAAATTAAATTTTTTTATTTAAATAAGATAGGTCTGAGTTCTCCAAAGGATGCTTCTGGGTATCACTTTTTACACATCCAGAACGTCTGAACCCAGTTTAGGCTCAGGCTTGAATGTCAGGCATCCACTTAGACAAATGATATGTGCAGCCTGAGGCTCTAGACAATTCCTGAATGCCTTTATTGACCAGGTCTGGGGTCATAATTTGAGGAGTTACTTGAAAACACCATTCACTTGTCCACATACAGCAGTTCAAGTGGATGCTCTCATAACATTTGAAAAGTGCTTTGGCATTTACATGAAGAAATTAGAAAGAGGCTCCCTTCCTACGGTCCCTGCAAATAAGGCTCTTTGAAACTAAACAAACATGCTGTTTGAAGTACAGTTCTTTTAAGCCTTTGCCCCCTAGAAAGGGCTTCCCAGGTGGCTGAGCAGTAAAGAATAAACCTGCAGTACAGGAGACCTGGTTTCAATCCCTGGGTTGGGACGATCCCCTGGAGGAGGGCATGGCAACCCACTCCAGTGTTCTTGCCTGGAGAATCCCATGGACAGAGGGCACTGGTGGGCTAAAATCCACAGGGTCGCAAAGAGACATGACTGAAGCAACTGAGTATGCACACACACACGCCAACTAGAGAAGAGGACTCTGATCATCCAGCTTGTATAATGTAATCGCGAGTCTGCAGTGATTTGTCCCTACAACCCTGCTGAACAAGGGCTGAGTCACCCACCGAGTGTGGAAATGTGAGAATGTCACTTGCACATATTTGGTGATCTTACTTGAAGTCATTACTGAGTTTCAACCGATTTTCAAGAGATTTTTTTTCTTCAGTGACCATCCACAGTGTCATACTACTCTTGTGAAACAAAAGGTCTGAGATTTTTCTTTTCTGACATTTTTTTTTTGTGGAAGGTAAATTAAGCTTTGCAGAAATCTATGGCTCATTTTAGAAAGAGTCTGCCCTTTAGTACTAACAGGTACATATGATCTTCAGAACCTCAGACCTTTCACAGGTATTTAGAGAAATATTGAACTTATGATATTATCTAATTAAATGAATGAAAAACTAAGAGTACAACCAACTAAAATTTGGCTTTCCTCTGATCACCCTACTGAAATCACAGTACTTTCAGAGGTCATCCCTCTTTCCCTCCCTACTCCTTGGGAGCAGTGCCAACATTTTTTCTTACATTCTACTACTTCTTCTTCTTCTTTTTTTTTTTTTTTCTTTTTTCATCCTGAGAGCGACATGGTCAAATTGATATTATAGAAGGATCAGCCCAGTATCTGAGAGGAGAATGAATGGGAGGACAGACTGGTCGGGAGTGCAATTAGGCTGGGAGCAGATGCCATATCCAGACAAGCTGAGAGCCTGGCTGAGAGAGGACTGGAGGGTAAGGTCAGTAGTACCAGGTATAGGAAGATCCAAGACAGTTCTGCTGTGGCATAGGTGTAGCTTCTGGAGATGGATGGGGTAGAGGGTAGATGTGGGTTGGGGTTGCTGGGGTGGAAATGCCTTTGGGACATTCAGGGAACACACTCAGAGAAAATTGTCTTGGAGGAACCTGTGTCTGTAAATGGTACAGATCTGAACTAAGATCTGTACTTAAAACAGATCTGAACTTCCCCACGAGCTCCCTAAGCACTGTGCATCCAGGGTGGAGGGTGTAAGGGAAAGCCAATCAGTAAACACCATTTTCCTCTCTAGTTTAAATTGTTTAACCCCTTTAAGTCAGGGCTCAGTCTTTGTTTTTAAATTTTAATTTGTGCTATGTACTTAGTCACTCAATCATATCTGATTCTTTGTGGCCCATGGACTGTAGCCCACCAGCCTCCTCTGTCCATGGGATTTCCCAGCAAGAATACTGGAATGGGTTGCCACTTCCTACTGCAAGGGATCTTCCCAACCAGGGGACCGAATCTGGGTCTCTTGTGTCTCCAGCGTTCACAAGCACATTCTTGTTCAAGAAGCAGTGTTCTTATTCTTGAAGCAGTGATCAAGCCACCTGGAAAGCTCCACAATTTAGTTTATTTCTCTCTTCCTTAGGAAGCCCATAGCATCTGATTATATGAGACTCCATCTGATTACATGAGACTCCACCCCATCTCTGTCTCCGTGGGTCACTTTTTGTCTCCGTGTCTTTAAGGAGCAAAGAGAAGGCCCTTGTGCCCAGAGAATAGAGAGCAGGGCTGTGGGGGCCGGCCTCTGCCAGGTGAATCTGGGATATCATAAGAGCCAGACCGTGAGGACCTGGTGAGTTATATTGGGAACATTGGTCCTTATTCTAAGAGAAACCAGAAGCTCTTTATGGGTCTTAAAAGGGTGAACCAGTTCCTGATGTGATTCTTAAAGACCAGGACAGTGCAAAGAATGGAACTGAGTGAAGCAGAAGCGGACCTGGCCGAGCAGTTAGAGGCCGAGGCCACAGGGCGAGAGGACAACAGCATCTGCAGCTGCATGACAGTGAAGAGGGGTGTACTGTTAGGAGACAAAATGGACAGGACCTGGGGACTGTTTAGGTGGGGGTTCCTGAAGGAGAAGGCTAGCGTGATCCCGGGCTTTCTGCGAGGAGCAACAGAAGACATGGTAGTCATTGTCTGTGAGAGATGAGGAGGAAGTGCAGACTGGGAAGGGGGAGGATTCTCCTAAATGTCCACACCCATTTCTCCTGCCCCATCTGCCCGGCCAGTTCTAGCTGCCACTCCCCTTTCCAGATGGTCAGCTGCAGCCACAGAGATAACTCGGCCACTGACCACTATGCATACATATTTTCCAACCTCAGCTGCACCTCCTGGCTCTTCGGGAATATTGTATCAATTTCAAATTGAACCTTTTTCTGTTCCTCATATTAAGTTTTAAAAACGTTTTTACTCTCTCCATATTTCTTTTCTTCACTTTATTGTAGTTTCAGTAATGCCATTAAAAGCCCTTTAAAAATATAAATGTATTAAAGGAAAAGCATACACTAGCACAAATAGTATTCTCTTTTAACCTCCTAATTATACTATAAATAATATTATATACTATAAACATTATTATTAATACCTTTTGACCTCCTTATTCTATTCAGCTCCATGGCAACCGCAAGATACATATTAGTTCCTGTTGAAAATAGGCTTTTCAAGAAACCCAAACTTGGCCTCCTCGGTCTCCTAGGACCCAAGCTTCCTTACAACGTATCTTTCCCACCTGTCACTTGCCTTCCTATTTAAGTTCAACAGCTGTCAGTATTTTTATTTATTTCTTAAATTTAATTTTTATTGGAGTATAGTTGCTTTGTTTGATTGTAATGTGTTAGTTTCTACTGCACAGCAAAATGAACTAGATTTATGTAACATATACCCGCCCACCCTTTTTTTGGATTTCCTTCCCATTAAGGTCACTATAGAGCACTGAGTTAGGGTTTCCTGAAATATACAGCAGAAACTCTTTGCATATTTCTGGTTCTTTCTTCCCTCCTCAGTTTTAGCAAACTACCTTGGCTCTTAATTTACTTAAAAAGATAAAAGCCAAAGGATGTGATTTTCCTCAAATTTTCTTACCCCCAGTTTAGAACTTCACTGAACCTTCATTCATTCTCTTTTCTTTCTTGCCTTAGTGGAAGAAATCTCTCTCTCCCCTTCCCAAGATTTTTTCTCCTCCCTCTGTGTCCCCATCCCACCCCATTCCACTTTTCCTGGAGCATTGTCTCATAGACTACCCCCATCTCATATCTCATGTTGAAGGAAATGGTGTTTTTCTTTCTTTTTTTTTTTTGAGCCCAGTATTTATACACTCAATGTAGAAAACTTGGAAGATACAGAAAGGAACAAAGATGAATGCAAAAACCACCCACAATCTCATACAATAGAGAAAAACATATTTGATTTCTAATTAAAAAAAAAAAATTTCTCTTGCTACTGATTCCCTCCCCTCAGCCTGAAAATATGTTCAGTTCTTCTCTTGTTTCTCCTCTTGGTTTTCCTATTTTAGTTAGTGGTGTTATCCTTTTTATCTTAATATCATTTATTTAGGCAAGGTAGACAATAAGGAATCATCTTTGAGTCTTCAATTTCCTCAATTCAACATGAAATTCTACTGATAATATTATATTGATTACTTACTTGTGTTAGGCACACTGCTAAGTACATTAGCTGTGTTTTCCTAATCTTTCACTGCACCACATTATTCTTGTTTTACATGTAAGTAAGCAGAAACTTTGAGGTTCACAGCTAAGCAATGAAGTCAGAATTTGAACTCAAGCCTGTTTATTTCCAAAGTTTCTGTCATTTCAATTTGTCCTCTCCTATCTTTTCCTACTACTTTTACTACTGCTGCTCTGTGTATGAGTGCTAAGTCGCTTCATTTGTGTCCGACTCTGTGCAACTCTATGGACTGTAGCCCGCCAGGCTCCTCTGTCCGTGGGATTCTCCAGGCAAGAATACTGGAGTGGGTTGCCATGCTGTCCTCCAGAGGAGCTTCTCAACCCAGGGATCGAACTCAAGTCCTCTGCATTGGCAGGCGGGTACTTTACTGTTAGCACCACCTGGAAAGCCCTACTGTTGCTCTAGCTTACATTATCCAATTCCCAAATAACCAAATCACCTCATTAACAACACTTCCCAGTCTTTGTTCACACTCATCATCGGAGATTAGCAGAGGTCTGGTACATTGAATTGCCCTGGTCCCATCAATTTCATTGTATCTTTACCAAGAAACAGTTGTATTTTATCAGTGAGCCAATCAATGCACTTGTACTGTTCATTATGTTACAGCATTTAATTACATATTATATAAACCAATGAAACCTTGAGTGTAAAATAGAGTTGTTCCTGTGAAAACTAAGTTGAGATTCCTTGGAAAGACTTGGTGAGAGTGAGTGGCCTGAAAATACTATAATCCAAATCAGTATAGGACAGGCGAACCAGACATGCTTGGGAAAAGTTTGTAAACATATCTAAGATTCTGCACTCAGATTGCTTTTTGCTGCACTTTAAGGAAACAGAAGCTTGAGTGTGGTTCTTACAAGACAAATGATACAATTCTAATTAGCAGACACTCAGAGGAAGGGCCTTGGCATTCTATTCTATTATACAATTGCTGAATGTACTCATATATGTCTTAGGTTAAACTATAATATCTAAGATAAGTGTGTATAACATTTTAAAATCCCCGGCCTGTTAAACCAAGTAAGTCAGTGTTAGTCATTCAGTTGTGTCTGACTCTTTGCAACCCCATGGACTGTAGACTGCCAGGCTCCTCTGTCCATGGAATTCTCCAGGCAAGAATACTGGAGTGGGTAGCCATTCCCTTCTCCCTGGTATCTTCTCAATCCAGGGATGGCCTGTGTCTCTTGTGTCTCCTGCATTGACATGTAGGTTCTTTACCAGCTGAGCCATAGAGATGCCCTTTAAAAGGTCATATCATGTTAAAAAGAATTATCCGCTTTAGGGCTTGTCATTTTACATAGTCCTTCCATTCAAGAATGGCTCCCATTTTAAATCTAAAGCATGGCACGAATAAATCTATCACAAGAAACAGACTCATAGATACAGAGAACAGACTTGTGACTGCCAAAGGGGAGGGGGGAGGGAAAGTGATGGACTGGGAAGTTGGGGCTAGCAGATGTAAGCTATTATAAATAGGATGGATAAACATCAAGGCCCTACTGTATAGCACAAGGAACTATATTCAGTATCCTGTGATAAACCATGATGGAATTAAAAAGCATATATATATATATATATATATATATATATATATATATGTCACCCTGGGGTGGGATGACTGCAAATTTATCCTAGGATAGTTCTCATCTGATTAAAACCTTTTAAAATGGAAGCCATTCTTAGAGAAGGAAATGGCAATCCACTCCAGTATTCTTGACTTGAGAATCCCATAAACAGAGGAGCCTGGCAGGTTACAGTACTTGGAGTCACAAAGAGTTGGACATGACTGAGCAACTGACGCTAACACACCTCCCATTTTCCCCAGGGTAAAGAAGAGAGTGGCCTTACCTGTGATTGGTCAATGGCTGCTGGTGACTCTCCATGCATCAGGAATGTCATTGTTTTCCTTACTCTATACAGCCTGAAGATTTAGCAGCAAGGCTGGTGCTTATATATAGAAGGAAGCTAATTACTTCATTTCATTCTTTTGTTGGAACATTTTCCTACCCACTTACCAATAATCTTCCCTTTCCTTTCACAGCTCCTCTCTGAAGAAACCAACAATAGTGCATTCATCAGAAGAGCTCCAGTTGGAGCCCAGGAAGAGACAACAGAAGGCTGGGACCAGGCGGGCTGGCTAGAGGTCAGTGTCCACCAGCTCCTGGGTAATTGGCTCCCAGTCTCTCCAAAGGGATTTCTTAACAGAGGCAAATAGAAACTTCCATTTAATTCCATGTGGTATAAAAATGTAATTGTTTCACCCATAAAGGCAGTCATGTTTCTATAACAATGGCTTCATTCAGGGCTTTCAAGAGTCATTACTAAGTTCTTTTAGGGACTTAAAAGCAATTATTTTCTTGATCTGAAGCAAAAAAAGAATCAGAACACAAGGCTCTCTTTTTCCGTTTTTATTTTCAATAAATAAGGAAAGACATCACCTGAGTGCTTTAATCATGAGCATCTTTGAGATGACAGTGGATGTGGGGCACTAAATTCATCTCTGACCTAAAGTCATAGCACTTTAATCAGTTTTGATGCCCTTTCATGGAGAAATTAACAGCTCAATAAGGACAACTCACGGAAAAGACAGGTAATAAACCAAGATGTTGGTCCTCTTATGTGCCATCTGGCAACTCTATTTATTTATTTGGCTGCATTGGGTCTTAGTTGTGGCACAGGGAATCTCAGTTGCATCATTCAGGACCTTTTGCTGTGGTGTACGGATTCTCTAGATGTGGCTTGTGGGCTCAGTTGCTCAGTGGCATATGGAATCTTAGTTCCCTGACCAGGAATTGAACCTGTGTCCCCTGCATTGGAAGATGGGTTCTTAACCATTCGACCAAGGAAATCTCTGTCTGGCAACTCTTGATAATACAAAATGGCTTAAAATTTCAAGAAAATCCTCATCCAATCTAAGAGGGATTCTGTTTATTGTTTTTTTTTTAACATTTCAAGAATATATAATATATATTAAGAACAGACTTGCCCCATCAGCAGGGCTAAAATCAATGGGTGCTCTGGCCAGCAAGCACTATGCCCTGACTCCCTCTAATTCATATATATGGGCTAGTGGAAACTCACTTTCAGAGTAAATAATAGAAAATTAACAAATAACCTAAATATTCAATAGTAATATACTAGCTGGAAAATACACATAAAATAATTAAATGAAATTATTAAAGTAATGTTGTGTGTGTGTGTGTGTGTGTGTGTGTGTGCTAAGTTGCTTCAGTCTTGTCTGACTCTTTGCCACCCTATGGACTGTAGCCATGGTATATATGTATATAACTACATGAAAAAGCAGGTTAAAAATAAGTATAATATATAGCTCCATTTTTGAGAAATATATGTAAACATACAGAAATACAAACATATACACACACATATAGCATATGTTTATATATACACACACACACACATGCAGTCTATATATTTTCTATTCAGGAAAAAAAAATTGGAAGACTACACACCAAAATGTTGACTGTAGTTATCTTCATCTGATATGTTTATTTATTTGTTTATTTTTGGCTGCACTGGATCTTCATTGCTGTGCACTAGCTCTCTCCAGTTGTGGTGAGCAGGGGCTGCTCTCTAGCTGCAGTGCACCAGGTTTCTCCTCGTGGTGGCCTCTTTCGTTGCAGAGTGTTGGCTCTAGGGCATGCAGGCTTCAGTAGTTGAAGCTTGTGGGCTCCAGAGTGCAGGCTCAGAAGCTGTGGCACATGGGCCCAGTTGATTCATCCCATGTGGGATCTAGTTCCCTGACCAGGGATCAAACTCATGTCCCCTGCATTTGCAGGTGGATTCCTAACCACTGGACAATCAGGGAAATCCCCATCTGAAAAGTTTTTGAGTGACTTGACTCTTTTCTTCTGCTGAAGAAAGTGTACTAATTTCTTTGTGTGTGTGTGTGTAAGAGAGAAAGAGATAGATTGTTATTTTTTATGTGGTTAAAAAAGAGTTAAAGCCCTAAATATTGGATTGGGGCTTAAAAATAATTAATAATAGTTACTTTAAAAGAGGTATTTGTGAACTAGAAACCTGAAATACATTGAAAACCACCTAAGCAAGTTAAAAAGAAAATCTAAACATTCTGAAGACAAAATATTATTGACTCATTTGCCAGTTTTCCACCTGTAGTAACTATGGCTTTATAACAACATAGCCAAAATTAGGTGTTAAAGTGAGTCATCAATTTAGAAACATAATTATAAAGTAATCCAACCTCACATGTTGATTGCATTCAACAATCCCATTCAGAAGAGCAATATTATATTCTCTTTACTCTAAGCCATTTGTTACTAAAAAAATAAATGAAAAGTGAAGAAAGCATTAGTCAATCAGTTGTGTCCGACTCTTTTCAAATGGACTTTAGCCACCAGGCTCCTCTGTCCATGGAATGCTCCAGGCAAGAATACTGGCAACTCTTGAAAATACAAAATGCAGTGGGTAGAAATTCCCTTTTCCAGGGTATCTTCCTGACCCAGGGATTGAACCTAGGCCTCCTGCATTTCCAGCAGATTCTTTACCATTTGAGCTATCAAGGAAGCCCAAGCCATTTTTTACTACAACAGTCAAAAGATATAGTGTATAAAGGAGTTATACATTTTGGACTCTGCATTAGTTTATTAGAAAAATATGGGAAAAAGAGGTGGGTTTAGATATGATTTTCTTTCCCTGATTGCTCCCCTTGGAAGAATTATATTCTGGTTAATCCCCAAGGTAAGAGACTGAGGCTAATATTTATGAACACATGTTAGAGTATCTATCAGGAATCATACTGGTACATTTAACATTCACAACAATCCTGTAAGATATAGGTGTTTGCCATTTAAGAGACCAAGGGTCAGAGAAATATCCTAACTTCATGGTCACACAGCCAGTAAGGTGGTGGTACCAAGATTCATATGTGGCCTTTCTGACCCCATAGACTCTGCTCTTTCCAATTAGGCCACAGTTCTAACATTCCATGGTGATAGATTGCATGGTTTTTCAGTATTACTCGATCTCACCTTTCCTATAAGACTATACATCCTGTCCCATTGCTTTTGGGTCTGGCCATGTGGCCTGCTTTGACCACTGGAGTGTGAGCAGATAAGATGAACACTACATGCTTTAAGAGGCAATGTGGGTTTCTGTCTACCTTGCTTGCTCTTTTCCCTCTGTCACATGAATGTCCCAAATAGAGAAGCTTCTTCAGTGTGGGTTCCAGAATGTGAAGGCACATGGAGCAGAGCCAAGCGGGTTCTAGCAGCTGCCAACACAGAGCTACCAAAATATGAGTAAGTGTGCACCGGTTGTTTTCTGTTGCTGCAAACAAATTAACACAAACTCAGCATCTTAAAACCACAATGTATCATCTCTCAGTTTCTATAGGTCAGATGTGTGGGCATGGTGCTCCTGCATACCCTGCTGAGTATCTCACCAAGCTGAAATCAAGGCGTCAGCTGCTATTCTCATTTAGGATTTGAAGTTCTTTTCAGAGCTCACTGGTTATTAGCAGAACGTGTCTCCTTATGATCATAGGACTTAGTTTCTGTTTTCTTACTGGCTGTGTGCCAGGGCTTGGCCCTTTGAGTCCTAAGGGCTCTTCTCAGGCCTTTTTGGTATGGCATCTTTCATCCTCAAGCCAGTAATGGCACATTGAATCTGCACCCTGGCAAGTCTCTGAGCAGAAAACACTGTGCTTTTAATTGGTTCACATAAATAAGGGGATCAAACCAATCAATCCTAAAGGAAATCAATCCTGAATATATTGGAAGGACTGATGCTAAAGCTGAAGCTCCAATACTTTGGCCACCTGATGTGAAGAGCTGTCTCATTAGAAAAGACCCTGATGCTGGGGAAGACTGAAGGAAGAAGCAGAAGGGGATGACAGAGAACAAAATGGTTAGATGGCATCACTCACCCAGTGGACATGATTTGAGCAAGCTCCAGGAGATGGTGAAGGACAGAGAAGGCTGGCACACTGCAGTCCATAGTGTCACAAAGAGTCAGATAGGACTGAGCAACTGAACAACAGCAACCACAGTTAGGTTAGGTCTGCCTTGATAATCTTATCTTCAAGTCAACTGATTCATAAAGAGAAGGTGCCCAGGAAGATAGCAGGACTTGAGCCTGTGCACTGCTGGCTCCATAAGGGGGTCCCCATGGCGCTCCTGGGCACCGTGGGCAGCGTGGGAAGGAGCTGGGCAGGAAGAGCCAGAGACAGGACAGGAGCAGGACAGGCAGGACAGGACCACAACGTGGGGGCTGGACCAGAGGGCAAGGAGCCCAGCAGGACCTGCAGAACCCCTTTGCCATGTAAGGTAACATCATCACAGGAGTAACACCATTCTTAGAGTTGTGCATACCACAAAGAGAAAACTTTGTGTTGAAAGCCACAGAAATTTTGAAAGATTGATTTTTACTGCTTCATAACTGACTAATGCAACCGGCTACCTGAAACTGTGTGTCTGTGCATATAGAAAAGGCCACAGATCTAAGGGGCAGCTCAATGGACTTTCACAAAATGAACACACCTCTACAACCACCACCCAGATCAAACAAATATACAAAAACAAGCAAATAGACAAAACCCAGAAAATGATTAACAACACAGAAGCCTGTTTTAATTTCCTAGATGCTAAAATTACCACAATCCTATCTTCTAACACCATAGATTATTTTTGCCTGCTTTTGAAATCGTACAAATGGTCCCTGGCTTCCTCCTCTCAATACTACATCTTTGATTTCATTCCCTTTGTTGTATGCAGTTTTAGTTCCCTCCCTGTATTATATTTCATTACATGGATTTCCACAATTTGTTTTTACATTCTTCAGTTGTTGACAGGCATTTGGTTAGTCTCCAGTTTTTAGTTGTTACCAATCTTGCTACCCAAGCTGTTTATGCTGAGATTCTTTCTCTCCCTGTCCCTCTTCCTGCCCCGCCTCTCCCTTTTTCTTCCCTTCCTTCCTTTTTTTCTTTCTTTCCTTGCTTTTCTCTCTATCTCTTTCTTTCTTTCAGATGTCTTTATATCTCCCTTCTCCCCAAAAAGGAGGGAATCCAAATTCCTATTGTTAATACCTTTCAAAGTTATTGGCAATTTAAGAAACCCTCTCTGAAAGATTGTTTGGAAAACCACAGTGAATGGATTCAGACCAAAAATGTAGGGAACTGTAGGATGGGTAAGGAACGAGGTTTCACACCTTTGTTTTATCTCAGGGCAGAAACTGCTCAGGGGAGACTAGGGTCATTTCAACCATCACTCTGAGTGCAGCCATGCAGTGTAGTGGGAAACAAGGTAGACCAAGGCACCATTAAGGGCTCCAAATTGGTTCCTTTTTCTAGCTGATAACCTCAGCAAGACTACCTCTCTGAGCTTCCTTTCCTCCATCTGTCATGGAGGCAGTGATAACCTTCCATTCAGATGTTTCCATTCCTTTCCATACTTATACCCCTTATTCAGAAAACAACACATTTTGCCCCGGCCCCATTGCACCCTGTTTTCTGATCTTCTCTGCCACGCTTGTGTCCCAGAAAACCGGCCTCCGTAGACTGTATCACCTGGTTCTGTTACTGTTTTGCTCTGAACTGGGTTCAGCCAGTGGAAGGCACTGGCAAGGCATTGGAGGGAAAGAGGTTGGGTGGTTCTCTTGCACACACACTGCTCCCTCCCTGCCCCACTGTTGTTCTGGAGTGGCTTCGTCCCCTCAGGCCACAAGACCTTTGTTCCTCTTCTACTTTTTTTTTTAATTATAAAATTGTTTTAAGATTTGCCATGTATTTTATTTTTGGATTACTTTTTATTGGACTATAGTTGATTTTGTGCAAACTCCAGGAGATGGTGAAGGACAGGGAAGCCTGGCGTGCTGCAGTCCATGGGGTCACAAAGAGTCAGACACAACTGAGTGACTGAACAATAATAATTGATTTACAATGTGGTGTTAGTTTTTGCTGTGCAACAGAGTGAATCAGTCTTACATATACATATATCCACTCCTTTTAGATTCTTTTCCCATATAAGTCATTACAGAGTATTGAGTAGAGGTCCCTATGCTATACGGTAGGTCCTTATTTTATGTATAGTAGTGTGTATGTGTCAATCCCGATCTCCCAATTCATTCAGTATTCCCCCCTCCCTTACTCCCTGCTAACCATAAAGTTGTTTTCCATGTCTGTGACTATTTCTGTTTTGTAAATATGTTCTTTTGTACGATTTTTTTTTAGATTCCACATATAAGTGATACTGTATATTTATCTTTCTCTGTCTGACTTACTTCCCTAACAATCTCTAGGTCCATCCATATTGCTGCAAATGGAATTATTTCATTCTTTTTTATGCCTGAGTAATATTCCATTGTATGCTAAGTCGCTTCGGTCATGTCCGTCTCTGTGTGACTGCCAGGATCTTCTGTCTGTGGTATTCTCCAGGCAAGAATACTGAAATGGGTTGCCATTTCCCCCTTCCAGGGGATCTTCTGGACCCAAGGATCGAACCCACATCTCTTATGTCTCCTGCATTGTCATGTGGGTTCTTTACCACTAGCTGCTGCTGCTGCTGCTAAGTCGCTTCAGTCATGTCCGACTCTTCTCGACCCCATGGACTGCAGCCTACCAGGCTCCTCCATCCATGGGATTTTTCCAGGCAAGAGTACTGGAGTGGGGTGCCAGTGCCTTCTCTGTTACCACTAGCACCACCTGGGAAATCCAGTTCACTTCAGTCGCTCAGTTGTGTCCAACTCTTTACGACACCATGGACTGCAGCACACCAGGCTTCTCTGTCCATCAACAACTCCCAGAGCTTACTCAAACTCAAGTCCATCGAGTTGGTGATCCATCCAGCCATCTCATCCTCTATTATCCCCTTCTCCTCCCACCTTCAATCTTTCCCAGCATCAGGGTCTTTTCAAATGAGTCAGTTCTTTACATCAGGTGGCCAAGATTGGAGCTTCAGCTTCAGCATCAATCCTTCCAATGAATATTCAGGATTGATTTCCTTTAGGATGAACTGGTTGGATCTCCTTGCAGTCCAAGGGACTCTCAAGAGTCTTCTCCAACACCACAGTTCAAAAACACCAATTCTTCAGTGCTCAGCTTTCTTTATAGTCCAATTCTCACATCTGTACGTGACTACTAGAAAAACCATAGCTTTGACTAGATGGACCTTTGTTAATATTCCATTATATGGATGTATGTAATTTGGGTTTCCCTGGTGGCTCAGACAGTAAAAGTATCAGCCTGCAATGCGGGAGACTGGGGTTCAATCCCTAGGTCGAGAAGATCCCCTGGAGTAGGGAATGGCAACCTACTCCAGTATTCTTGCCTGGAAATTTCCATGGACAGAGGAACCTGACTGGTTATAGTCCATGGAGTCATGAAAAATCAGACATGACTGAGCAACTAACACACACACACATATCATATATAAAACATATATATATATATATATCTTCTTTATATAAAGATATGCCATATCTTCTTATCCTTCTGTTGACGGATATTTGGGTTGCTTCCATGGCCTGGTTATTATAAACAGTGCTGCAGTGAACACTGGGGTGAATGTATCTTTTTGAATTATGATTTTCTCCAGATATATGCCCAGGAGTGGAATTGCTCCTTCTTCTACTTTAAAGATGATTGTGATTTCTCATTCATTGGTGTTCCACCATCCTTTGCTTCTTAACCCAGTCTTTATCTCTGTGAACAGTCCCTTTATTATACTGTTAGTCTTAAGCCCTATGAAGTGGATACTTGCAGTGTTCCTGATACTGGAGGAGGGAGCCCTATCATATTGTCAAACATGATGGGGAACTAGAAATAGTATCAAAAGCTGGAAGCCAAAGAAAACCAGGGATCTAAAGAACCAGAAAGGTGAGATAGAGGAATGATGGATCATAGAGTCATAGAGCAGTTTCTGCAGTCTCTCTTAAGTTCTTTACCTGCATGGCATTTAACATCTGTGAGTTAATGTAACTACTTAATCTAGAGGTGAGGAAACTATGCCTTAGAGTGGTTAAGTAATTTCTTGACATCATTCTTTCATAACTGACAGAGCTAAGATTTGAATCCATGACATTTTACCTCCCAAACCTCTGCTCTTAAACAAAACAGAAATTTACTCTCTATTGCAGAAACAAGAGCTGTGGTTGACTGCTAGCTTTACATACTTTCGAGACTTAGTATGCAGCACAACTGTGTCTTGAAGACACAGAAATGGGACAGATAATTTGAAGATACTTAGCAAGTTTATACAGGTGTTAATGAGTACAGAGTTGGAAGGTCACGATGCGAGCAGCTGGCATCTCTTCTCCGTCACTTCCTGGTTCCCAAGCTTTGACAACTCCTTATTGACCCCAAAACAAAATCCAGCCTCCTTTGCTTGAGCTTTAGAGTTCTCTGCAATCAGACTGCATCTCTCTTTGGGGATGACCTCCTGCCCATCACATACTCAACTTGCTGTGATCAAACTTGACTTACTCTTTGTGGTTCACATGTTTCTTCATCAGGTTGCCTTCTCTTTATTTCTCTTCTTTGAAATTCTCTTCAGCCTTTTTGTCCCACTTAAAAACTACTTCCTCTAGACACATATTTTCTTATCACCTCCCTCCTCTGAACATTGACAGCTTTGTTTACGCTACTTTTTTTGCACACATATGCTACTTGGACTTCTAGTTGTCTACATTTATCTCTCTTAGACATTAGGAGCTTGGGGGATGAGGAACACTAAGATGAGGAAAACAGAAGCCCTACCCACAAGGTGGTAAGAACACTGCTACTGCTGCTGCTAAGTCGCGTCAGTCGTGTCCGACTCTGTGCGACCCCATAGACGGCAGCCCACCAGGCTCTCCTGCCCCTGGGATTCTCCAGGCAAGAACACTGGAGTGGGTTGCCATTTCCTTCTCCAATGCATGAAAGTGAAAAAGTGAAAGTGAAGTCGCTCGGTCGTGTCTGACTCTTAGCGACCCCATGGACTGCAGCCCACCAGGCTCCTCCATCCATGGGATTTTCCAGGCAAGAGTGCTGGAGTGGGGTGCCATTGCCTTCTCCAGGTAAGAACACAAAGAACTATAAATACCAATGCCTCTGTGTATTTGGGGATTTTACTTTAGGCCACTGATAAGGATATGTAAGAGTTAATGTTCATATATAGTTGAGGGAATCAGGGAAGGTTTCTTGGATAAAAAGACATTTGGTATGTACCGGGAACTCTGGTTGGGCTATGCGCCATCATAAGTTGGGGAGAACTTTCTTGGGAGACACAAAGTGTTGCTTTCATTGTGCATCCCAGTATCTCTGATGATTAATGAACCTAGTAACAGTGTCTGTCATTTACTGAGTGCTAAATAGATGCCAGACATTGTGTTTCATGCTTTTTGTACATTATTTCATCTAATTCTCATGAGAGCATCCCCATTTTACAGATGTGAAAAACCAAGGCTTAAAGAGATTTGGTAATTTGTCCAAAGTGGCCCAGTTAGTCTAAGAGGGATAACTAAATCTTATACCTGTATCTAACTGATTAGAAAAGTCCAAAAGATGAAATATGAGGCCATATTGCCTTTCTTGTTACAACTTGATATGATATATAATCCTTATTTATGCATCTACCACCAACATTGTAGAGAAAATTCAAATCCTCAAAGAACCATATGAAGCCAACATAATCCTCACATAATATTTATAAACTGACAGATTTTAAGCAATCTAATTATTTACAATGTGTCTCTGAGGTTCTGTTTTTTTTTTGAGAGTTCTACATTTAAAAAAATAATATTTCAAAACAATGTTCCATTGATCTTTTTTAGATTGATGCATTAAAATTATACCTCTTTAATCTGAGGTACCTAATTAATTCCAAAATGTCTTTGGTTTTCTCGAAGTATTTTCTAAAAATAAAATATGGTCCCACAGTAATTATGTTAGTCACCATTCAAATCATGGTCTCTATTTAAATTCAAAACTGTATCTAGTAAGTTTAAAAAAAACTTGGTCTTTGATATTTTTATCAGGATGAAAAATGTCACAGTGCCTTCCAAATCTACGAATGAAATTAAATTTGGAGTTAGGAAACTGCCATGCATTATAGCATATGGGTTAAGTTATCAAAGTCAGTGAGAGTGCATTTTCCAGATGCTCAAGCAATGAGCATTAGCATTGGAGTTTCCTGGGTGCAAGTTATAAACTAGTAGTACAAGCTGAGAAAGAAATCTCAGTATTTTTTTCTTAATTCATAAAACCCTTTTTCCCCTGCTGTTATGAAATGTTTCTGTGCCCTATATGGGAACAGTAATGAATTTTCATATTAACAAAATATGATTGCACATCAAGATGTTGACAAGTATGTGACTCAAAGTCTTCAACCCTAGGATGAATTAAAAGGCAGCCTTCATATTGCAGTCTGTTAGAAATGGAGCACCGAGGTCAGTGAGCTTAAGGACAGATTGCTAGCAAAACCTGCTAAAGAAGTAAGAGAGAAAGAGCCTTCCAGGGGTACATTATTTTCTAACAATAGGCAGAAGAATGGCAGATGTTCAGAGGTGTGGCTCCACCAAATAGAGTGCTCTTTCTCAGGCCTCTTGTTGGATGCCTTGCATTGGTGCAGAGAAGCAGCTTTGGAGAACTACAAGAAATGTTAAAGCTTTAGTAGAGACTCCAGGGCTAAAGATTTGAGGGAAGAAGTCAGGTCTGAAAGACATAAAGTTTGGAATTGTTGTGGTTTTGGTTCCGTTTAGTAAAACTAATAGTCACCAGAAACAAAAGGACAGTGGAAAATGGAATCGGTGCAATTTTATTGAATCATTGTTGTATGCATGCATCAACATATGAACTTTTGGGCAATTAACAAACAGTATGGGCTTCTCTGGTAGCTCAGTTGGTAAAGAATCCATCTACAATGAAGGAGACCCTGGTTAGATTTATGGGTGGGGAAGGGATAGGCTACCCACTCCAGGATTCTTGGGCTTCCCTGGTGGCTCAGCTGGTAAAGAATCTGCCAGGAGTACAGGAGACCTGAGTTGGGAAGATCCCTTGGAGAAGGGAAAGGCTACCCACTCCAGTATTCTGGCCTGGAGAATTCCATGGACTGTATAGTCCATGGGGTCACAAAGAGTCGGACACAACTGAGCAACTTTCACTTTCCAGATCACATATTCTTGTTAAGATATGTAGAGGGCTGAAAACATCTCCCAGAATGATCACAATTGTCTATTGTTATGCTTGGCAGGAATTGGACTATAATATGGGTAAAAATTTGATTTGTTTAAACTATTTTTCACTTCCTAGAAAATACCTCCAGCATCATGAACATCAGTAGGCTGATAAATATAATGTATCTTATGGAACAAGACTCAGGTTGACCAACCATCCTGGTTTGTCTGGGACTGGGCAGTTTCCCCAGGACGTGCGGCTTTCAGTGCCTCTGAAACCACCACTTGCCTGGGGTAATACCAGGCATGCATGGATGGTTGGTCAACTAACAATAAAATCAAATGTTTCACTTTCTGTTTCATATGCTAAATTGATATGAAATTTAAAAGTGCTAAGAACGACAACAACAACGACAAAAACCAGCTCTTTTATTTTTAAGCCACTAACTTCTATTTCTTTTTAAGAAATTTTATTTATTTATTTTGGCTGCAATGGGTCTTAGCTGCCCTGCAGAGGATCCTTTGCTGAGGTGTGGAGGCTTCTTTCTTAATGGTGGCGCAGAGGCTCAGTAGTTGCAGCTGATAGGCTTGGTTGCCCCACAGCATGTGGTATCTTAGCTCCCTGACCAGGGATTGAACCCTCATCCCCTGAATTGGAAGGTAGATTCTTAACCACTGGGCCATCAAGGAAGTCCCTATTTCATTTATTATTATTTTATTGATTTGTTCGAAAACTGAATTTTTTTTTTTTAGAAATAAAGCAATGCAATAAAATGTTACCTTCTATTATAAACTGAAGATTTTTAAAAATAGCTTATATGGAGTGATTCAATCATTTCATTACATTTAAGCATATCAAAGCTTTTGCTGTAAATATAGAACAAATAAATAAGCCAAGTCAAAAAGCAGGCAATGAAATGAGTCCTGAAAACTAATACAGTGAAAGAGAAGATGTAGCTGTATGAGAGCCAGCTGTTGCATTGGCGATGTTCAGTATTCTGATGGGAGTTCTGTATGGGGATGTGTTGAAGGACTGAAAGAAGCTGAGAAGCAGCGTCTTACTGGAGATACAGCAGACAGCTGCGTCTTGGGATGAGAGGAAGTGATGGGAGGAGTTGAGCCGCTCTGTGCCACTTCCTTGTACTTGGGCCTCCTGGACAGAGGACAAACTGCAATTGAAGTGGGAAGAAGAGCAGGACAGAATGTGAAAATGCATACCAACACCTGAAGATCATCCTTTTTTTGTGTGCTTCAGAGCAGGGCTTCAGGCATTTCTGATTATTGCATTATGATTTAATAATAGCTGAGTGGTTTTAAAAATACATTTAGAAAGAACATTGCACATGTTTGTGAGTCATTCTAATTTAAAATATAAGGTGTTCTATTTTTCTTCCTTGCTTTTATATTGTGCTAATTGTACCTAAATGTACCTCATTCAACTTTTGTCAAATGAGTGAAGCTGGATACAAAGCAAGATGGCAATCATGGTTTAGGTTTTTTAAAGGGCATATTTTATATAAATCAAGAAGAAATAAGTAAATTAAATTTACTAAATATTATTAGTATAAGCTATTTCCAGGTTGGAAAATAACAAATTTTAACTTTATTTTGTGTTATTTCCCATTTCTCCAAAATGAATGCGTATTATTTTCAGAGTAGAACTAATAGTCTTTCAATAAATATTCTTTTTCAAGAAAAATGAAACATTTTGATTACTTTCATATTTATTAGAGAAAGTGATAAAGTGAGAAGCATTTCTTGACTATTTCCTACACATAAAGAAGAAGGCATGATCAATGCCCTCAAAAATTGTAAAACATATCAGGAAAGGCAGACTGAACCTGGAAAAAGAAAAATCATAAGTATTAGGTTGTGATAATAAAAGTCAGTATTATTCAAATGCATTCACTAAAAAAGCAGTTTTATGGGGACTTCCCTGGCCATCCAGTGGTGGAGAATCTGCTCTGCAGCACAAGGGGCCCTGGTTCGATCCCTGGTTGGGGAACTAAGATCTCACTTGCCACAGAGAAACTAACCCCTGGGGCACAACCCCTGAGCCTGCACACCTCGAGGAAAGATTCCTGCCTGCTGCAACGAAGACCTGATGCAGCCAAATAAATAAATAGTTTTAAAAAGCAATTTTAGTATTCTTTTGTGCTATGTCCTACATCATACATATATTGAAAAAAAAAAACCCACTCATTAGAATACCCCTTCATCCTGGAGAACAGAATATGTTCCAGAAACTGCCCACCCCCCACCATAAAAGTTTTATACATAGCTTCCCAAAACAGCATCTAGTCTAAAATAATCCAATTTACTGCAAACGCTGATGAATGTTCACCCTCTCTTCAATCACTTCCAACTCTCCATTTGTCATTCATCTCACCAATAGGTGTCTGTGTTAAATCTCCCTATTTTATAGAGTCACTGGAAAACCAAACCAAATGGAGAAGAAGAAAAGGACCACATTTTCAGAGTTTTAATATCATCTTTGGATTCTAATTGGATCTACTTTGCTTACAATTCTAATCACTTGGGTCAGTCATTTTCATTTTGAGCTGAGATAGATAATTGTATTTTGAAGTATATTGTAGTAATTGATATTGTGTAATTGTATTGTGAAGCTTCTCTGTACTTATCTGTAAAATGGAAATAAAGCTGATCACATAGAATAAAGGTCATGCTATATCTTCCACTTGCTGAGAAATATTACATTGTCTGAAGTCTTTGTGGGAAAATTAAACATCAAACAATTACAATGATTGACCACTAAATTTTTAAAAGGTAAGAGAGCCTCTTTTTTTCTATACCGAAATAAGTGGAAAAATAAAAAAACAAAAACAAAAACTATTCTCTAAATAGAACAACGGAAAATTGTTTTTCACCTTCCCTAAGAAATCAAACTTGTTATCGTTACCATGGCAACAAGTTGTCAGTCTAAAGACTGAAGTTTCTCTGGCCTGCCTGCTTATTGAGCAGAAGGAAATAGAACACTTTATTGGCATTATTTTATTTTAAAATTAAAAATTATCAATGTATTGAACTTCCCTATTGGTCCAGTGGTTAAGAATCCACCTGTCAATGCAGGGACATGGATTTGATCAAGTCCGGGAAGATTCCACATGCTGCAGGGCAACTGAGCCCACTTGTCACAACCACTGAAGCCCGGGCACTCTAGAGCCCACACGCAGTAACTAGCAAAGCCATCTTAATGAGAAGCAACTAGAGAGCAGCCTAGCTCGCCACAGCTAGAGAAAGCCCTCACATAGCAAAGAAGACCCAGTATAGCCATAAATAAAATAAATAAATAAAATTTAAAAATGAATGTCTTTATGTTCTTGAATGGTTGGAATACACATAGAGTAATAAGAACCACATTGCAAAAGGAATTTGGGCAGGGGTACTAACTAAGGGAGCTAGGCTCAAGGCACAGAATTTGCCATCTGTGACCTGCTGGTGGCTGGGCAGTGACCTCTTGGCTGTCCTGACTGGACTCTGAGTCCCTTCACTTGGCCTTGTTTCCCTGTCTCTGGTGGGGAATACTGGGTCAGTGACAACATGTGTATGAAAATCCATTTTCTCACCAGTCAACAAGTGCTTATTCAGTGCATATTATCAAGCTGGTGCAAAAGTAATTGAGGTTTTTCACTGTTGAACTTTGCCATTTGATATTGGAATACATTCTTAAATAAATGTGGTAATGTTATACATCATGGGCTTCCCTGGTGGCTCAGGTGGTAAAGAATCTGCTTGCAATGTGGGAGACCCAGATTCGATCTCTGGGTTGCTAAGATCCCCTGGAGAAGGGAATGGCTACCCACTCCAACATTGTTGCCTGGAGAATTCCATGGACAGAGAAGCCTAGTGAGCCACAGTCCATGGGATCATAAAAAGTCAGACATGACTGAGTGGCTAATACTTTCACTATATATCATTTTAATGCACATTTCCTGCTTTATGTTTTTTTTTCTAATGACTTATTACTTGCTGTGTATTTTATGTATTTGAGACTATGGAAATGATACTAGACAAAAAGCAAATTCAGGCGATTTTCTTATTCAAATTCAAAATGGGTTGTAAAGCAGCAAAGACAACTCACATCATCAAAAACACATTTGACCCAGGGACTGCTAATGAACATACAGTGCAATGGTGGTTCAAGAAGTTTTGCAAAGGAGATGAGAGCCTTGAAGATGAGGAGCACAGTGGCTGGTCATTTGAAGTTGACAACAACCATCTGAGAGCCATCATCGAAACTGATCCTTTTACAACGACACAAGACATTGCCAGAGAACTCAACATCAACCATTCTACAGTCATTTGGCATGAAGCAAATCAGAAAGGTGAAAAAGCTCAGTAAGTGTGTGTCTTGTGAGTTGACCACAAATCAAAAAAATTGTCATTTTGAAGTGTCATCTTCTCTTATTCTATGCAACAACAACAAACCATTTCTCTATTGGATTGTGATGTGTGGAAAGTGGATTTTATATGACAACTGGCAATGACCAACTCAGCTCAGTGGTTTGGCTGAGAAGAAGCTCCAAAGCGCTTCCCAAAGCCAAACTTGCACCAAAAAAAAAGACATGGCCCTTGTCTGGTGGTCTGCTGCCTGTCTGATCCACTGTAGCTTTCTGAATCCTGGTGAAACCATTACATTTGAGAAATATGCTCAGCAAATCAAAGAGATGCAGCCACACCTGAAGCCAGCATTGATCAACAGAAAGGGCCCAATTCTTCTCCACGACAAAGCCCAACTGAACGTTGTACAACCAGCACTTTGAAAGTTGAACTAATTGGGCTACAAAGTTTTCCCTCATCCACCATATTCACCTGACTTCTCATTAACTGACTACCACTTCTTCAAGCATCGCAACAACTTTTTGCAGGGAAAACGCTTCCACAACCAGTAGGAGGCAGAAAATGCTTTTGAAGAGTTCCTGAGGCGTGGATTTTTACACTACGAGAATGAGCGAACTTACTTCTTGTTGGCAAAAATGTGTTGATTGTAATGGTTCCTATTTTGATTAATAAAGATGTGTTTGAGCCAGATATAATGATTTAAAAGTCATGGTCCAAAATCGCAATTATGTTTGAACCAATCTAATACCTACCAGGTACCATTTCAGGACCTGACATGATGCTTGAACAAACAGACAAAATTACTCCCACCATAGGCTCACATTCTTGTGGGGGAAAACAGGCCAAAACCAAACAGGTAAACCAAAACATAATATCAGATAGTAATAGAAACCACTGAGAAATATTAAGCATATTAAGACAGTAACTTAGAGCAGAAATAAATGCAAAAGAAACAAAAGAGATCATAGCAAAAATCAACAAAACCAAAAGCTGGTTTTTTGAAAGGATAAATAAAATTGACAAACCATTAGCCAGACTCATCAAGAAACAAAGGGAGAAAAATCAAATCAATAAAATTAGAAATGAAAATGGAGAGATCACAACAGACAACACAGAAATACAAAGGATCATAAGAGAGTACTATCAACAATTATATGCCAATAAAATGGACAACGTGGAAGAAATGGACAAATTCTTAGAAAAGTACAACTTTCCAAAACTCGATCAGGAAGAAATAGAAAATCTTAACAGACCCATCACAAGCACAGAAATTGAAACTGCAATCAAAAATCTTCCAGCAAACAAAAGCCCAGGTCCAGACGGCTTCACAGCTGAATTCTACCAAAAATTTAGAGAAGAGCTAACACCTATCCTGCTCAAGCTCTTCCAGAAAATTGCAGAGGATGGTAAACTTCCAAACTCATTCTATGAGGCCACCATCACCCTAATACCAAAACCTGACAAAGATCCCACAAAAAAAGAAAACTACAGGCCAATATCACTGATGAACATAGATGCAAAAATCCTTAACAAAATTCTAGCAGTCAGAATCCAACAACACATTAAAAAGATCATACACCATGACCAAGTGGGCTTTATCCCAGGGATGCAAGGATTCTTCAATATCCGCAAATCAATCAATGTAATACACCACATTAACAAATTGAAAAATAAAAACCATATGATTATCTCAATAGATGCAGAGAAAGCCTTTGACAAAATTCAACATCCATTTATGATCAAAACTCTCCAGAAAGCAGGAATAGAAGGAACATACCTCAACATAATCAAAGCTATATATGACAAACCCACAGCAAACTTTATCCTCAATGGTGAAAAATTGAAAGCATTTCCTCTAAAGTCAGGAACAAGACAAGGGTGCCCACTTTCACCATTACTATTCAACATAGTTTTGGAAGTTTTGGCCACAGCAATCAGAGCAGAAAAAGAAATAAAAGGAATCCAAATTGGAAAAGAAGAAGTAAAGCCCTCACTGTTTGCAGATGACATGATCCTCTACATAGAAAACCCTAAAGACTCCACCAGAAAATTACTAGAACTAATCAATGACTATAGTAAAGTTGCAGGATATAAAATCAACACCCAGAAATCCCTTGCATTCCTATACACTAATAATGAGAAAACAGAAAGAGAAATTAAGGAAACAATTCCATTCACCATTGCAACGGAAAGAATAAAATACTTAGGAATATACCTACCTAAAGAAACTAAAGACCTGTATATAGAAAACTATAAAACACTGGTGAAAGAAATCAAAGAGGACACTAACAGATGGAGAAATAGACCATGTTCATGGATTGGAAGAATCAATATAGTGAAAATGAGTATACTACCCAAAGCAATCTATAGATTCAATGCAATCCCTATCAAGCTACCAACAGCATTCTTCACAGAGCTAGAACAAATAATTTCACAATTTGTATGGAAATACAAAAAACCTCGAATAGCCAAAGTGATCTTGAGAAAGAAGAATGGAACTGCAGGAATCAACCTACCTGACTTCAGGCTCTACTACAAAGCCACAGTTATCTAGACAGTATGGTACTGGTACAAAGACAGAAATATAGATCAATGGAACAAAATAGAAAGCCCAGAGATAAATCCACACACATATGGACACCTTATCTTTGACAAAGGAGGCAAGAATATACAATGGATTAAAGACAATCTCTTTAACAAGTGGTGCTGGGAAATCTGGTCAACCACTTGTAAAAGAATGAAACTAGAACACTTTCTAACACCATACACAAAAATAAACTCAAAATGGATTAAAGATCTAAAAGTAAGATCAGAAACTATAAAACTCCTAGAGTAATAGGAAAATTTTTGAAAGAAGAGGGAAATATTGAAAAACTAAAAGCTTCTAGAAAACCATAATATTTTAATGTGTGTACAACTAGACCTGATAGATGTAGATATTACACATGAATGTACTAATGTATCAGTCATTTTTTAAAAACAATACAGATTGAATAGGACCCTCTGTTTGTCAGGTACTGGGATCATTGCTGAGAAAAGTGAGACAGACTCAGTTCTAGAGCTTAAAGTATTTCAAGCCCAAATACTGCTAGTGAAAGCCCCAAATTTGAGATCTTCAATTCTCTTAGGACCGTATATTTTATCCCTCTTGAGTAAATACCTTTAAAGGTTTCCAAGTATGCTTAAAAAAAAAAAAGAAATTATTTTTAATTGGAGGATAATTGCTTTATAATATTGTGTTGGTTTCTGTTGATGTATTAATAGCAACATGAATTGGCCATAGGTATATGTATGTCCTCTCCCTCCTAAACTTCCCTCCCCCAAGTATGCTTTATTGCTCTAAAAAATGCCTTTTAGGATATTTTTATTTAGTTTCTTACCAAAAAAAATGAAAGTGAAGACTTAAAACTTTTCATTGTCTGGCTTACCATTTTACATAGCAGGTTTTTTTTGTGGAACTCAAGATTCTTGAGAGTCCCTTGGACTTCAAGGAAATCAAACCAGTCAATCCTAAAAGATTTCACCCTGAATGCTGCTAAGTCACTTCAGTTGTGTCCAACTCTGTGTGACCCCATAGACGGCAGCCCACCAGGCTCCCCCATCCCTGGGATTCTCCAGGCAAGAACACTGGAGTGGGTTATTGAAAGGACTGATGCTGAAGCTGAAGTTTGATACTTTGGCCACCTGATGTGAAGAGCTGACTCATTAGAAAAGACCCTGATGCTGGGAAAGATTGAGGGCAGGAGAAGGAGGTATCAGAGGATGAGATGATTAGATAACATCATCAACTTAATGGACATGAGTTTGAGCACACTCTGGGAGATAGTGAAGGACAGGGAAATGTGGCATGCTGCAGTCCACGAGGTGGCAAATAGTTGGACACAACTTAGCGACTGAACAAATGGAAGAAAATATACGTGGATTCTGAAAGAATTTGAACAGTTTTGTGAAAAGCAGAGCCATTCCTAGCAACAAAGTAATGCTGAAAGGTTTGGAGTGTGCACTCTGCTAAGCAGCCCATAAAAACAGAGATTGCACCTTGGGATGAAGAACTGGGCGAGGCATACAGTTGCAGAAGGACAACCAAGCCCTCCCTCTCCTGCTGAGGTTGTGCTGGCAACAGATAACAGAACTTCAGGAATACTGGACCACCCGGTGTGGCAATTCCTGTGTTCTTATCTGATTGTATTTATTCTTTATTGTGTCATAAAGAACCTTTCACCAAGTTGGCAACTTTGTCAAATAACACGTAGGCACTGTATTTTTATGTGGCCGTAAAACAACAGCAGTGATTGCAGTAAGCACACTTAACTGCTTTTTGGATGATCAGCACTCAGCATGGATTATAATTGTTTGCTTTCTTTACCTGGATTGAAGACCATATTCTGAGATGCTTTGTAAATAATTCTGAGATGTTTTGTAAATACTGTATGCAGCAATATAGAAATGTTTGTTTTACAGCAGTGGACAGGGTTGAGCAAAACAGGCCGTTCACAATAGAACTCTTGGGAAATAATGAGTCTAGAAACTTGCAGATGCATTTCTAAGGGTTGAAAGCTGTACTCGTCCTCCTCTAAAGTTTTGTTTTTTGTTTGTTTGGTTGATTGGTTTTGTTTGCTTTGTTTTAAGCGCTTGTTAATCTTCAGACCGTCAGAATAATACCCTGTTGCCCTTGGGTTAACCTTGCTATCCGACTGTGTTGTGTTAGGTGCCTTTGAGAATCTCATCAAGGTGAACAGTTGACAACGTCGAGACCTGCAGCATCTCTGATGAAAGCTTAGGGAAAAACTATTCATGTAGGAGCTTGTCCGTCTCTGGGCTTCGTGCCCAGGCCTCTCTTTTCCACTCGCAATCTTACATGTACCCCCATTAATTCTCTTCACAAGAGGCATTTTTGGTCTTTTCCAATTCAGAGGATATTGTAATAGGAGTGCCATTAGCACAAGTTCTGGGTGGTGGAACACCATGGTTCCGCCCCTTTCTTCCAATAGAACAGCCTGTACCGAGGCAGGCGGCAGCAATCCTTTGTAAGATGCTGACAGTCAGTTAATTAATGGCAGAACCCACATGTGCATAGGGGATATTATGACATGTTCCCTCTGAAAGATTATTTCTATTCAAAGTAAAAGTGTTAATAAGCTAATGAGCCTATGATTTCTTTTTTCAGATTTGGAGACTGATTTTAATTGCATTGTATCAATAGAATCAACACATTCTCATTTTCCTTTCTACATTAACTTATTTTGAAATGCACAGATTGTGGAGATTGTGTGAACTATAACTTACACCATCTCAGCATTGCCCTGTGCTTGCTACAGGTTCACAGCATTGATCTACCTCTGTCAAGTTCTTTTCGTTTTCCTTAATTGCCAGCCTTGCCTGAATATGGGCTTTTTTGCCTTTCCTTTCTATTTTGTAGCCTTCTACAAGCCAGACCAAAGCTCATCTGTTTCCTTTAGTTGCCATTCAGCCCTCAGAAAGCAAGGTTCTACTTTGATTTTTGAAATACTTGTCTGCCTTCCGTACTTCACTGGTTTAGATTATTTTGGTTGGGTCATCATGACATGCTGCATCATTTCTGAAGTTGTTTTCTTACATCCTTGCCGGTGATTCTATTTGATTTAATATAAGTGGATGAGTCACTTTTGCCTGTTGTTGTTTAGCTGCTAAGTCATGTTTGATTCTTACAGTCCTGTGGACTGTAGCCCACCAGGCTCCTCTGTCCATGGAATTCTCCAGGCAAGAATACTGGAGTGGGTTGCCATTTCCTCCCCAAAGGAATCTTCCCAGCCCGGGGATCAAAACCAAGTCTCCTGCATTGGCAGGCAAATTTTATATCACTGAGCCACCAGGGAAGCCACCGCTTGGCCTTATATTTGAATAAAATCTGCTCTCTCATCAGGCGTGTGTGTGTGTGTGTGTGTGGTGAAGGCTAATGGCGGTGATGGGGTGAAGAAGAAAATTTGGGGAGAAAAATCTTCTTATGCCTGTGATATTAGCAGCTTCTCCCAGTCCAAGGAAGGATTCTCCCATTGAGATTTCCTAGAAAATACAGAGACTCCCCGAAATGCTTACAGACCAGCCTAGGTTTCTCTCCAAATCCAGAAATTCTTAGGGCTGCTTGGCAAATAAAAGCAAAGAGATCTCTGAAAATAAGAATTTGCTTTGCAAAAGCCCTACAACTGTCCAGACTGATTTTTTTTAATTAAAAATTTTGTTTTAAATTTCAGACTGGTCAAAATGGTTAGTTTTTTCAAATCTCCCCAGGAGCCTGTATCATGTGGAGAGAAGGGATATAATGGGCAGAGAGAGGGATGATATAGACAATCACATGTGGTTGATTGAAAATGTATCTGGGTGAGCAGGTCAAGATCTTTCTTTTCATTGACAGTGAGTGATCTGTACACAGTAGGCACTCAGAAAACATTTAATTTAAACATATTTAATATTTAATGTTTATTGTTTACCAAAAAAGCTTTTGGTAGAGATAAAAATACATGTTGAGTTGACTGAAAAGTTCATTTGGGTTTTCCTATAACATTATCTGAACAAACTGTTTGGCCAACCCAATAAGCTAAAATGTTTTATAATTACTTCCAAAACCTTGTGTAAGTAACAATCAGGCAGAGATGGACCAACCAGTGCTCAGCAAGCCCCAGGAAAGGGCTGGAATGAGGAATACAGGGAAATCTTGCTTAGCACGTTCTTCAGGGCCCACTACCCGGCTGGTGAGCTGGCATCACCAGTGTCGCACCCTAATTTGGTTTCATGACCCCAGGCTTTGAAGGGTCACCTTGAAAGGTGATCTCAGCACCAGGTGCCACAGTCACTGACCTGGCATGACCTCTCCCGCATCTGCGTAGGCCCCGGAGCTAAGGAAGCTTTCACACTCCCAGATCCCAGTAACTCTGTGGGTGTCCCTGTCCTGGTCGGATCTGCCTGCAGGCTGTTGTTCTTGCTGACCCACACTTAACAGGAAGCATGAAATCAGAGAGAAGCTATTTGCCTCTGTGCTCCTCCACATTCCTCAGCCCCCCTCCGCTGTTCCCCAGGGAAGCATGTCCCCCGGAGGTACGGTCTGGCAGAGGACCAATGCCCATCAAGCCAGAACAGAGAGAAGCTGAGGAACTTTGCCCTCTCCTAATCCTTGCAGCCCAACCTCAACCCATGAGGCCTGAGTCAGTCCGGCAAACGTGCTGGACAAGAGATACCAAAACCTGGGGGTAGTCGCTCTTTGACCTGTGCCATACCAGCCCCTTTTGGATGATTGTTTATGCCCTAATAGGGACTTCCCTGGTGACTCAGACGGTAAAGCGTCTGTCTACAATGCAAGAGACCCGGGTTCAATACCTGGGTCGGGAAGATCTCCTGGAGAAGGAAATGGCAACACACTCCAGTATTCTTGCCTGGAAAATCCCATGACCGAGGAGCCTGGTAGGCTGAGCGACTTCACTTTCACTTTCATTTTCACTTTATGCCCTAATAGGGCTCCCCAGATGGCTCTAGTAGTAAAGAATCCGCCTACCAATGCAGGAGACTCAAGAGATGCACCTTCTATCCCTGGGTTAGGAAGATCCCCCGAAGGAGGAAATCGAAACCCACTCCAGTATTCTTGCCTGGAAAATTCCATGAACAGAGGAGCCTGGCTGGCTACAGTCTGTGGGTTCACAAAGAGTCAGATACAATTGAGCACACAGCACGTCCTTCCTTACCCTCAGCTCAGGTGGCCTCGCTTTTATTCAAGCCTGTTGCATTGTCTCCAGTCTTTCAACAGTCTGAATTCAACAGACTGAATTCATGGTAGAGGCATGAATTCAGGAGTCCCACTCCCTGGAGTCTTGCTTCTTCTTGCTTCCATGCTCCAGTGGGTACTTATGCTGTACTAGAACTATGCTGTACTAGAACTTGATGTGGGGCCACACTCACTTTTTTTTTTTAGAGTTTCTGTGCTATACAGTAGGTTCTCATTAGTTATCTATTTTATAAATAGTAGTGTATATATGTCAGTACCAATCTCCCAATTCATTCCACCCTTCCTCTTCCCCTGTTTCTATCCATTCATTTGTCCTCTGTGCTGTGCTGTGGTTAGTCACTCAGTAGTGTCTGACTCTTTGCAACCTCATGGACTGTAGCCCGCCAGGCTCCTCTGTTCATGGGGATTCTCCAGGCAAAAATACTGGAGTGGGCTGTTATGCCCTCCTCCAGGGTCATTAGTCCTCTCAGTTCAGTTCAGTCACTCAGTCATGTCCAACTCTTTGTGACCCCATAGACTGCAGCATGCCAGGCTTCCCTGTCCATCACGAACTCCTGGAGCCTACTCAAACTCATGTCCATTGAGTCGGTGATGCCATCTAACCTTCTCATCCTCTGTTGTCCCCTTCTTCTCTCACCTTCAATCTTTGCCAGCATCAGGGTCATTTCCAATGAGTCAGCTCTTCGCATCAGGTGGTCAAAGGATTGGAATTTCAGCTTCAGCATCAGTCCTTCCAATGAATATTTAGGACTAATCTCCTTTAGGGTGGACTGGTTGGATCTCCTTGCAGTCCAAGGGACTCAAGAGTCTTCTCCAACACCACAGTTCAAAAGCATCAATTCTTCAGCACTCAGCTTTCTTTACAGTTCAACTCTCACATCCATACATGACTACTGGAAAAACCATAGCTTTGACTAGATGGACCTTTGTTGACAAAGTAGTGTCTCTGCTTTTTAATATGCTGCCTAGGTTAGTCATAAGTTTTCTTCCAAGGGGCAAGCGTCTTTTAATTTCATGGGTGCAGTCACCATCTGCATTGATTTTGGAGCCCAAGAAAATAAAATGTGTTTCCATTTCTTCCCCATCTATTTGCCATGAAGTGATGGGGCCAGAAGCCATGATCTTGGTTTTCTGAGTGTTGAGTTTAAAGCCAACTTTTTCACTCTCCTCTTTCACTTTCATCAAGAGGCTCTTTAGTTCTTCTTTGCTTTCTACCATAAGTGTGATGTCATCTGCATATCTGAGGTTATTGATATTTCTCCTGGCAATCTTGATTCCAGCTTGTGCTTCATCCAGCCTGGCACTTCTCATGATGTACTCTGCATACAAGTTAAATAAGCAGGGTGACAAAATACAGCCTTGATGTACTCCTTCCCCAATTTGGAACCAGTCTATTGTTCCATGTCCAGTTCTAACTGTGCTTCTTGATCTGCATATAGATTTCTCAGGAGACAGGTCAGGTGGTCTGGTATGTGTCCTCTATGTCTATCTATTTCTACTTTGCAAGTAAGTTCCTCTGTATCATTTTCACACTCACTTTTCAAACATATCCAGGCTATTGGCTACTTTCTGGGAGGTCAGAGCCATCGCTGGTTTGCTTTTCAGAGCTGGAGTTCTTGTTTCCTCTTTTGCCTACTGGCATTTGCCACCGAGGTCCCAGCATACATGCATGCATCTGTGTGCAGGGTAAGAGCACACACCCTTCTTCTGCCTTAGAATTCTAGTCTGTCTAGATCTCATGCTGCCCGTAGCTGGCTGGAGTTCTCTCCTTGCCAGTTCTCTCCCGCTTGTCTAGCTCCCTGGTCCTGGTGCTCCTCTCCTGTAACTAGTTAGGTCCTGGCAGGACAGGTCATTACTGTTCTTAGTGATGCTTTACTTACCAATCAGCTTCCTGGTTTACTCCATCATCTTCACATAACCAGGTGAATCTGCTCAAACTGTGTCAAGGATATTCATGCTCAATAAATATTTGTTGCCATTGATTTGATTTGCCCAATTCTTGTGTGCCTTATAAGCTGTGTTCTCTGAAAGAAACTCAATGAAAATGAACTGAGCTAAGACAAACAAATTGGGTCATAGAGTTAGTCGCTCAGGCATGTCCGACTCTTTGCAACCCCATGGACTGTAGACCTCCAAGCTTCTCTGTCCGTGGAATTCTCCAGGCAAGAATGCTGGAGTGGGTAGCTGTTTCCTTCTTCAGGGGATCTTCCTAACCCAGGAATTGAATCTGGGTCTCCCACATTCCAGGCAGGTTCTTTACTGTCTGAGCCACCAGGGGTGATAGTCAATGGCTTTAAAATGGATTTATAAAAAATATCAACAGGAAGTTCCTTTATACAGTGTTCTGGTGCATTTCTAACTACTGACAGAAGGAGAGATAGAGAAACAGTGTCAGGAATGGTACTGGCAGACAATTAAGCAGACATAATGACAAAGTATATTTAAGCCAGTAAGAGTTGATTGCCTAAATTTTATTCAGCCACAGCTAGTCAGTAAGAGCTAGATTAAAGAAAGCTTCATTATAGGCTAATTTGTATATCACAGATGAAATTGTCTCTATTCTCCTTAAACCTCCAACTTCATGTCCTCTTAATGCTCAACAAAAGTGTCCATCTCATCCTCCATTTCTTTGCTTTTAATTTAAAAAATTTAATTAAAGTACAGCTGGTCTACAACATTATATTAGTTTCAGGCCTAGTGATTCAGTATGTTTACAGCTTATACTCAACTAAAAATTACTACAAGGTAATAGCTGTAATTCCCTGTGCTACATCCTCATCACTTATCTATTTTATATAACAGTTTGTGTCTCTAAATTCCCTACCCCTAAACTGCCCCTCCCCACTTCTGTCTCCCATTTGGTAACCACTAGTTGGTGTTCTATACCTGTGAGACTGTTTCTGTTTTGCATATGCATTCATTTGTATAATTTTTTAGATTCTATATAAAAGTGATAGGGCTTACCTGGTGGCTCCGTGATAAACAATCCGCCTGCAGTGCAGGAGACCTAGGTTCAATCTCTGGGTGGGGAAGATCCCTTGGAGAAGGATATGTCAACCCACTCCAGTATTCTTGCCTGGAGAATTCCATGAACAAAGAGCCTGGTGGGCTATAGTCCATGGAGTCGCAAAGAGTCAGACATGACTGAGCGAGTAAGCGCACACACACACTCCCAAAAGTGATATCATACAATGTTGCAGTGTCTGTACACAGACTCCTCAGCCTTTTTTTCTGGGAGACAGTGTGGTGAAATGGACAACAAACATGGCTTTGGGGCCTAAAAGTCTGTAGGTGTCACTTGTTAACAGAATGGCATATAACTAGATCAATTACTTATCTAGACATAAAATGAAGAGATGAATTGTTGAAGGCATCTGTAAAATGAGGACTACCACATATCTCTTAGGCAGCACAGTGGTAAAAAATCCACCTGCCAACGCAGGAAACTCCAGAGATGCAGGTTTGATCCCTCGATTGGAAACATCCTCTTGAGAAGGAAATGGCAACCCCTCCAGTATTCTTGCCTGAAAAAGAGGAGCCTGGTGGGCTACAGTCCATGAAGTCGATAAGAGTCAGATACAACTGTGCGACTGAGCACGCACATATCTCTGGGGCCTTGTAATGACCAAATGATGAAATTTCTGTAAAGTATTTTACAGGGTGTCCAGCTCAATACATAGCAGTTTCTTATCCCCTCTTTCTTCACTTTTCATATTTTCTCCCAAAGAAGAGAAAAAGAGCATGACCAAGAGTATCTCCTGTGCTGATCTGTTGCCCCAGCTCTTCCACAACCGGCTCCACTCACACCTGCCCTCCCTTCCAGGCGCAGGAGCTCCCCTCACCCCAGGCACTTTGTCTTCTGCATGTGATGGCATCTTGAAAATACCTTCTGCTTTTTTCTTAGTCTCTGATGATTTTCTTCTTCTTTTCAAAGATAATATACTAAGATGAGTTGTGAGTTTTCACTTCCAATTTTCTCACCACATGTCATCTCCTTAATTCTTTTATTGACTTATTTTTAAATTTATTTTTAATTGGAGAATAATTGTTTTACAATGTTGTGTTGGTTTTTGCCATAGAACAATGCAAATCAGTCACAAGCATATATATGTCCCCCTCCCTCTGGAACCTCCCTCCCATACTTCTAGCTTGTCACAGATCACTGAGTTGAGCTCCCTGTGGCTCATACACTTTTAAGTCCCTCTAGAAGGGAATCTCCAGTCTGGAATGCTGTCATTCTGGCTTGATGAGATGACTAGTAACTTTGAAATATTCTCCATGCTCATCAGGTGATAGACGTGTTTTTGCATGTGTAAAGAGTTAAAGACCTTAGAACTTTTTGTATTGTATTGGAAAGGCTGCCTTAAAGAAAAAGACAATACAGGGAATTTGGATCATAAAATTAGAAAATTCTGTAATCTTATATTTCCATCAACACTAAACATTTATGTTTCTGAAGCAAGATATAATATGTAATTAATAATCTAATGATAATCTCTAAATTGGTCAATATAACAACCAATAGGAAATGGGCTTTAGATATATATGAACAAAGAAAAACAGAAAGATTGACTTGTGTTAGTGTCCCTTTAAGAAACATCTGTTATTATTTTGACCCATTTTTCATAGAGTGAAACCCTTCCAGAAGCATCATACATTATACATTTGACAAATTACCACACTTTTACCTAATTGCTCCTTTAGGAGCTAATGACCCCCTTTGCAGCTTTGTCTAAGACACCTGATGCAATCAGCACAGAAAAGGTATGCTCAGCCTCATCCATTGCTTTGTAGATTTGCACTTAGTTCAAAATTACATGCAAAATTTCAAAGTGTCTTTAAAAAAATCTAATCAATCTAGTATACGGTAAGCATTGCTGAAACTTACACATTTCTAAAAATTTGTAAAGGTGACTTTGGTAAATGGATTTTTGTCCTTAAATAGACACAGCTTGCTGTATATGCAAAATGACTACTTGTGCAGAATCAACCCTGGAAATTCACAGAATGTGCCCTCTGCTCACTTAATATTGAAAATCACAGCATAACCTGAGTGACCTCATTTAGTTAAGAAATCTGTGTGTGATTATACAAGTACCATGCAGAAACCTTATCATGATCTCTACCCAGCATGCTTTTCTGTTATTTGTAGAAGTCGATTTGTAGATTGGATTTTCTATTATCTTTGAATAAATACTTGATTTCTTGGCAAATAAAAGATGTTCAAGCTAGATTTAGAAAAGGCAGAGGAACCAGAGATCAAGTTGCCAACATCTGTTGGATCACTGGGAAAAAAAAAAGAGAATTCTGGAAAAACACCTACTTCTGCTTTATTGACTACACCAAAGCCTTTGACTGTGTAGATCACAACAAACTGGAAAATTCTTCAAGAGATGGGAATACCAGACCACCTTACCTGCCTCCTGAGAAACCTGTATGCAGGTCAAGAAGCAACAGTTAGAACTGAACATAGAGCAACAAACTACTTCAAAATTGGGAAAGGACTAAGTCAAGGCTGTATATTGTTACCTTGCTTATTTTAACTTACATGCACAAGCTGGAATCAAGCTGGCCGGCAGAAATATCTATAACCTCAGAAATGCAGATGACACCACCCTTATGCCAGAAATCGAAGAGGAACTAAAGAGCCTCTTGATGAAAGTGAAAGAGGAGCATGAAATAGTTGGCTTAAAACTCAACATTCAAAAAACTAAGATCATGGCATCTGTTCCCATCATTTCATGGCAAACAGATGGGGAAGAAATGGAAACAGTGACAGACTTTATTTTCTTGGGCTCCAAAATTACTGCAGATGGTGACTGCAGCCATAAAATTAAAAGACGCTTGCTCCTTGGAAGAAAAGCCATGACAAACTTAGATAGCACATTAAAACAGAGACATTACTTTGTCAACAAAGGTCCATCTAGTCAAAGCTATGGTTTTTCCAGTAGTCCTGTATGGATGTGAAAGTTGGACCATAAGGAAGGCTGAGGACCAAAGAATTGATGGCTTTGGAACTATGGTGTTGGAGAAGACTCTTGAGAGTCCCTTGAACTGCAAGGAGATCAAACCAGTCAGTTCTAAAGGATATCAATCTTGAATATTCATTGGAAGGGCTGATGCTGAAGCTGAAGCTCCAATACTTTGGCCACCTGATACCAAGAGCCAACTAATTAGAAAAGACCCTGATGCTGGGAAAGATTGAAGGCAGGAGGAAAAGGGGATGACAGAGGATGAGATGGTTGGATGGCATCACCAATTCAATGGACATTAGTTTGAGCAAGCTCCGGGAGACTGTGAAGGACAGGGGAGCCTGGTGTGCTGTAGTCCATGGTATCATAAAGTGTCGGACAAGACTGAGCGACTGAACAACAACAAAGCTTCATGAAGCTTAAAAATAGCTTTCTGTAAAAAGGTGAATAGTATAAATCAAAACTACTTGTCTATTCATATAATCTGAAAATTGTAAAGCTGGAAGAGACCTAAAAATATAATATATTTCAATATCCTTACTACACTGGCAAGCAAAAAGAGATCCATGAAATACCAAGTGACTTGCCAAGGTCTATTTCTCCCTGAAAATTTGTTACCAAACTAGGATAAGAACCTAGTTTATGAGATACTTGATTGCATGGAAAAAGAGGAGGCCATACAGACTTAGGAAGAGATTTTTCAAGAATTTAAAAATCATTTCATCCAAATCATGACAATATGATACAGAAGTAAACAGACTTATGTTAGAAAACCATCATTCTAATTAGTTGATTTTTTTCGCCTATGTAGAGTATCCTTGTCCAACTTTTGTATTTGTTCACATTTCTTTTAAATGAAAATGAGTAACTCAATAGTTATTTTCATTTGGAGTTTCACAAACTAAGGATTTAATTAGTTACACTGATAGAAAAGAAGTGTCTTAGGTAAGTGTGATATATGAAAGCTATAATGAGAAGTTTTTTACCTATACAATATAATCATCTATAAGTATTATCCATGATAGATAAATATAGCCAGGGGATTGTTAGTTTTGCTAATTACAGACAATCTTTATTCATTGTAAGATATTATCTACTAGTTTAACCTGGCTTTGGTGGTTATTTTTACCTAAAAATAATTAAAGTGTAGAATTGAATATGCTGCTGCTGCTAAGTCGCTTCAGTTGTGTCCGACTCTGTGCGACCCCATAGACGGCAGCCCACCAGGCTCCCCCGTCCCTGGGATTCTTGAGGCAAGAACACTGTAGTGGGTCGCAATTTCCTTCTCCAATGCATGCAAGTGAAAAGTGAAAATGAAGTCGTTCAGTCGTGTCCGACTCTTAGCGACCCCATGGACTGCAGCCCACCAGGCTCCTCCATCCATGGGATTTTCCAGGCAAGAGTACTGGAGTGGGGTGCCATTGCCTTCTCCGAGAATTGAATATAGACTACTCTTTAGTTCTAACTTTTCACTCACATCAGTTTGTAGTATAGTATATAAACTGAGGGGATTTGCTTATGGTGGTATTTCTCTGAAATATGTTTCCCTGCTGCATATGTTCAGTCTACTTTTTCCTCCTGTAATAGTCAAAACCAGGGAGAATTGAAAAGCCAGGCCTTCAGATTAACACATGTGGGTAGCAGACACCATCAGTGCCAGCCTAGCTGCCCCTCTAAGGAGCTTTGAGAAAATTTCAAATTAAAACAAAAGAGATCCAGGGCCAAGTCAGGTACTGGCAGTCCATCAACAGGAAAGCAGAAGACAATTTAAAAGGGAGTTTAGATGCTGTAAACCAAGATTAGCTGAAGAAGGTAGCACAATCAAATGATAAGTTAGAGGCAAATTAGAATTCAGAGCAACAGAAGAGGGCTGTGAGATCAGAAGGAGCTGAGAGGGACATTAAGACAAGGATGTTTTCAGAACCCATTTGTTATACAAACACTGACCCCTAATTGCCACACTGTCTGGGAATAACTGGCCTCCACCTGCTGGGCTGGGATAGGTCTGCCATCAGGCACCATCTAGACCACCACCTAGTTTGGGGTTCATCATTTACCAAAAGCATTAATAAATATCTAATATGTATGAGTATGCAAGGTACTGAGACTACAAATAGGAATAAGACAAAATCGTTATTCTTCAGAAGTTCAGTCTAATGGAGAGTAAAAGAAACTCATATATCCTGAAAACCCACTATGTGCCAGCTGTCGTGGAGAGATTTTACATACATTTTCTGTGATGGGTTGAACTGTGATCTCTGAAGCCATATGCTGAAATCCCAACCCCAGTTGGGGCATCCCTGTAGCTCAGCTGGTAAAGAATCTGCCTGCAGTTCAGGAGACCCCTGTTTGTTTCCTGGGTCAGGAAGATCCCCTGGAAAAGGGAACAGCTACCCCCTCCAGTATTCTAGACTGGAGAATTCCATGGATCATATAGTCCATGGGATGGCACACGACTGAGCAACTTTCACTTTCAACCCCAGGACCTCAGAATGTGCCCACATTTGGATGTCCCAGGTGTCATTAGTTACTGGACTAGTAGATACATATTTATCAGTTCAGTCACTCAGTCGTGTCCGACTCTCTGCGACCCCATGAACCGTAGCACTCCAGGCCTCCCTGTCCATCACCAACTCCCGGAGTTCACTCAGACTCACGTCCATCAAGTTGGTGATGCCACCCAGCCATCTCATCCTCTGTCGTCCCCTTCTCCTCCTGCCCCCAATCCCTCCCAGCATCAGAGTCTTTTCCAATGAGTCAACTCTTCGCATGAGGTGGCCAAAGTACTGGAGTTTCAGCTTTAGCATCAGTCCTTCCAAAGAAATCCCAGGGCTGATCTCCTTCGGAATGGACTGGTTGGATCTCCTTGCAGTCCAAGGGACTCTCAAGAGTCTTCTCCAATACCACAGTTCAAAAGTGTCAATTCTTCAGCACTCAGCCTTCTTCACAGTCCAACTCTCACATCCATACATGACCACAGGAAAAACCATAGCCTTGACTAGACAGGACCTTTGTTGGCAAAGTAATGTCTCTGCTTTTGAATATGCTATCTAGGTTGGTCATAACTTTGCTTCCAAGGAGTAAGCATCTTTTAATTTCATGGCTGCAGTCACCATCTGCAGTGATTTGGGAGCCCAGAAAAATAAAGTCTGACACTGTTTCCACTGTTTCCCCATCTATTTCCCATGAAGTGATGGGACCAGATGCCATGATCTTCGTTTTCTGAATGTTGAGTTTTAAACCAACTTTTTCAATCTCCTCTTTCACCTTCATCAAGAGGCTTTTGAGTTCCTCTTCACTTTCTGCCATAAGGGTGGTGTCATCTGCATATCTGAGGTTATTGATATTTCTCCCGGCAACCTTGATTCCAGCTTGTGTTTCTTCCAGTCCAGCATTTCTCAAGATGTACTCTGCATATAAGTTAAATAATCAGGGTGACAATATACAGCCTTGATGTACTCCTTTTCCTATTTGGAACCAGTCTGTTGTTCCATGTCCAGTTCTAACTGTTGCTTCCTGACATATTAATTCAATGTGTATCTGCATAAGGGTTTACAGTGTGAGGACACAGGCAGGGAATAGAAGCATGATCTGTCAGCCAAAAACACCAAGGTTTGCGGCTGTCACCGGAAGCCAAGACAGGCATAGAACAAACAGATTGTCCCTCAGAACACTCAGAAGGAAGCAACCCTGGTGACATCTTGATTTTTGATCTAGCTTTCAGATTGTATGGCTCAGCGGGTAAAGAATCCACCTTCAATGCAGGAGACACAGGAGATGTGGGTTCTATCTCTGGGTTGGGAATATCCCCAAGAGGAGAAAATGACAACCCACTCCATTGTAAAATTATTCTCTTCTGAAAAATTCCATGGACAGAGGAACCTGGTGGGCTACAGTCCGTGGGGTCACAGTGGTTGGACACCACTGAGCACACACAGCACAGCAGACTGTATGCCTGTGAACTACTCAGAAACAAATAGACCATCTAATTTAATCTTTATAAGAATTTGCATGGTAATAGTATTGTGTATGTGTGTGCTCAGTCATGTCCAACGCTTGACTCTTTGTGACTCCATAGCCCTCCAGGCTCCTCTGTCCATGGAATTTTCTAGGCAAGAATACTGGAGTGGTTTGCCATTTCCTACTCCAGGGGATCTTTCCAACCTAGGAATCGAACCCATGTCTCTTGTGCATCTCCTGCATTGGCAGACAGATTCTTTACCACTGTGCCCCCTGGGAAGTATTAACCCCACTTAAAAACTAGATTTTAATAAAGAATGAAATAAGAGCATTCTTTAATACCATACACAAAAATAAACTCAAAATGTATTAAAAACCTAGATGTAAGACCTAATACTATGAAAGAACAAGAACACTCTTTGACATAAATCACCGCAATATCGTTTTTGATCTGTCTCCTAGAGTAATGAAAATAAAAACAAAAATAAACAAATGGGACCTAATTAAACTCAAAAGCCTTTGCACATCAAAAGAAACCATAAACAAAGTGAAAGATAACCCAGAGAATGGGAGAAACTATTTATAACTACCTTTATTTCAAAAGAAATAGCTGTGTGATAAAATCGAACTGGATTCACATTCTGGTCTGTCACTGACTAGCTAGAAAAACTTGGACAAACTGTTTAAACATTCCTAAGCCTACATTTGTCCATTTGTATGGAGATCATCCCACTGAGGTTCATGCTTCCTGACTCACACTGGCCACTAGGAAGCTAATGACCAATTTTTTTTTTTTTTTTTTGCAGTTTAAAACCTGTGAAATGTTTATTTCTCTGGAAATGTTTATTTCCTTTTTTAAAATATTTTAATATAAATTTATTTATTTTAATTGGAGGTTAATTACTTTACAATATTGTATTGGTTTTGCCATACATCAACATGAATCCGCCATGGGTGTACATGTGTAATGACCAAATTTGTAGCCCAAGTATACAGGATCCCAGGTATGCTATTTTGTGTGTTTAAAAATATTTTGCTACCATATAAATTTTTATTTGGCTGCTGTAAATTTTTGAGGGGGTAAATTAAGTTAGAAATAAACATAATTTAAAATGAGGCTGATCCCAATAAAATATCATCCATAAGTCACAGGACAAGATTGATAATATCCTACCACAATCTAAATGATTGGCCTCCAAAACAGGGTTTTATACCCCATGAGATGAGGGCTGTGGGAAGAAAATGTTAGAGCTAGTATTTATATTTTTATTTATAAAAAAAAAAGAAAGGGAATATGCTTTCCTAACATTTGCTGAATGTTGACACTCATAGTCTCACGTGATCCATGTTAGGACAGTCGAGTGTGAGACAGCTGGAGAAAGAGCAGGAGTTGACGGTTGACTGCAGTGCTCACCCTGGTTCTTCCATGAAGGCAGATTGTAAAATGTTGCGCCTGATCTGTGCCTACTTAATTGAAGTTATAAATCACATTATTTAGCATGACAAAGCTTACCCTCACAAAACAGACACATGGCTTAAAAAGAGACCTGCAAACAAATGGTGGCTAGGAGATAATATGCAAACGCAAGTGAACAAGAAAATTGCAGGGGGGACACTCCTGCTCCTAGGGAAAAAAAACTCATTTTCAGCTACATTGTGCAATTACAACAATGATGATTTAATTATATATGATAAGAAATTAACCCCTGAAATTAAAAATCATCAGTAAGATTATTTGAAATATGAATTGTACTATCATGAATAAGCCCTAAGTATATACTGTGCTTTGAAATGTTTGCTGAAAGTAGTCCATACGAATTATTTTATAAATTGCCTGGACAATGAACATATGCTCATCATCACCCTCTTCCTAAATCTCTCTTTAAGCTTCCTTACAGAATTGTTTCTGTAATTACAAAACCAGTATGTGAAGAGTCATCAAAATGTTTTGAAAAATGGATCCAATGTGATAGGTTCAGAAACATAATTTATTAACAGCTTTGATATTCTCTTAGTGTCTCCACTATTATGTCCAATGGAACTTTATACAATAATAGAAATTTCTATATCTCTGCTGTCAGTATGGTAACCACTAACTACATGCTGCCATTACATACTTGAAGTATGGTTAGTATGATTGAGAAATCGAGGTTTCAATTTGATTTAATTTTGATTAATTAAAAATTTTAATTTAAATACCCACATGTGGATAATGCCTACATTACTGGACAGCACAGTTCTAGTACATGAGGTCCTTGAGACGGCTGCTGAGTTCCTTCTAAGATTTCCCCAGCACTCAGCACAGTGCCTGGTACATATTTGTTATATGAAATGATAAATCAGTAGATGTAGCACACGTTATTAGAGGACAAAGAGTAATTCCCATGGCATGCATGCATATCATTACAGTGACCATTGCACTCGTTATCCTAATATGTAATGTGGAAAGAATTTACTTAGGAAAATAATTGTGAAAAGTCCTTTGTTTACAGGCTAATTCATATAAGGTAAAATATTTCAAAATAAATTTTCTGTATGATTAAACTGGGTTATCAAGCAGATAAGATCCCATAAAACCTATAAAACTTGTTGGAGCCTTGCCAGGGCATGAGAGCGATAAACTCACAGGCTGACTTCCTTTTAAGGTGACTGCCTTTCTGGGTGAGACAGGAGCATATCCTACTCCTGCTGGGTGTTCCACGTTGCTTCCCCGAGCAGGCACATCAGGCCAGCCATTCTGTCCTTTCATTGATGTGGAGCTAAGGAAATTTGGCTGCTCGAGCTGTTACTATGACTGTGTGTGCCAGACAGCTAGGTCTGAGTAAAACAGGAGAAAAACTGGGGGGAGGTATTTTCAACAGTCAGCTAGAGCAGGCAGCGCTGGCATTTCCAGAGTCCAGACTCACCACACTAAATGGGAAATGGCTGCTGGATTTTTTCCACTGGGCAGTTAACTGGCTTACCTCATTGCCTTGCTATGCTATTAACACCTGACACTTTAGAAAATGGTCATATTTGTCATCACCGCTGATAGGAAAGAACAGTATTCATAAATGTGTTAATGAAACTTCTAAGATAATGAAAATGACATGAATTAAAAGGCTATTTTTGAACAAAACATAATGCAATCTATTGTGAAGTGAAAAAAAAAATTTAACAGATACACAGTATGATCCCAGGATTGTGGAAATATACATGCATGTATAGAGTAAAAAGGACTTCCCTGATGGCTCAGATGGTAAAGAATCAGCCTGCAATATGGGAGACCTGGGTTCAATCCCTAGGTTGGGAAGATCCCCTGGAGGAGGGCATGGCAACTCACTCCAGTATTCTTGCCTGGAGAATCCCCATGAATAGAGGAACCCAGCGGGCTGCAGTTCATGGGGTCACAAAGAGTCGGACACGACTGAGCGACTAAGCGCACACATAGAGTAAAAACAGGAACAGAAGTATCTCACAGAAGTGGACTTTTAGGTGATCATTCCTTTTGGCTTATCAGTATTCTCCAAATTTTCTCTAACATAAACATGTTACTTTTATAGTGAAAATAGCTCTATATTTTGAAAATTACATTTTATATCTTGAGTGACTAAACAATCCTTTGCTAGTGATGATAGTAATGGGCTTCCCTGGTGGCTCAGCGGTAAAGAATCTACCTGCAATGAGGAAGACTCAGGTTCAGTGCCCAGGTCAAGAAGATCCCCTGGAGAAGGAAATGGCAACACACTCCAGTATTGTTGCTGTGAAATTATATGGACAGGGGAACCTGGCAGGCTACTAGAATCAGCCACGTTCTGTAGAATCAGATATGACTCAACAACAGTAACAGAATAGGCAAAAAAAAGGAAAGGAAAGGTAAAAAAAAGTATTCAAATTTGTACTAAAAGCTCTACTTTTATCAATTTTCAAAATTTTTTCTGTCAGTTGCAATGAAATTGACTGTTTTCACAGACTTAGTCAAGAGGAACCATTTGGTCAATTGGAGATGGTTGACCCAGTTTCAAGATTTTAAATGAAATAAATTAATTTAAAAATTATGATAAATGCTTTTTTGGGTAGATAATGCTGGGAACTCAGTGGATGATAAAACTGAATGGCTGAAATATTTATTCAACTGATTAGTACTGGAAATGAGGCAACATGCTAGGGATAAAAGAGTGACCAAGACAGACACCACCCCTGTGTCATAGATTTAACCACACTCTTTTTTTTTTTTTTTAAACTAATGAAGTAACTTGTTCCAAAAATTGGGTGTGTTGGATTGTAAAAAATTCTACAAGAAATTATTGTTTGTTGGAACACCACATTATGGAATGGCCAATCTATTCAACAGAAAAGCATCGAAGCCCTAGTCTACCATTTTAAAGGGACTTCCCCGATGGCTCAAGCAGTAAAGAATTCACCTACAGTTGAGGAGACACAGGAGACCTAGATTTGATCCCTGGGTCAGGAAGATCCCCTGAAGAAGGGCATGGCAACCCACTCCAGTATTCTTGCCTGGAGAATCCCATGGACAGAGGAGCCTGGCCAGTTACAGTCCATGGGGCCACAAAGAGCCGGACATAACTGAGCATATATACATACATATGTATGCATCAGCCACCTCTCATGTGTGATATATACATGGTATGAAGTTTTCATATTAATAAATTATGAAGTTTAAAGACCAAAATGTAAACACTTAATCTGAAAGCAAAGTTTCTAGAGAAAAGCTAGATTGCATGTAAACTTTCTGAGACTCAGTAGATCCCACCTACTTTATAGGGATTTTCTAAGGCCACTGGGACATCACATTTGAAAATTTTTTCAACTCACTACAATTGGAATTTTGTTTTGGCCATCTGTTCAGTTAGTAGTGATTTCTCTCTCTCTCTGATGTATGGCTGACACTTCCTCGCTGCATATTTCCAGTCTACTTTTTCCTCCTGTAATAGTTAAAGCCAGAGAGTATTGAAAAACCAGGACATTGGGTTGGCACAGTGGGTAGCAGACACTATCAGTCCCAACCCGGCTGCCCCATAAGGTGCTGTGTTCAGTCGCTAAGTCCTGCCTGACTTTCTGCAACCCCTTGGACTGTAGCCCACCAGGCTCTCCTGTCTGTGGGACTTTCTGGGCAGGAATACTGGAGTGGGCTGCCATTTCCTCCTCCAGGAAGTTTTCCCCAACCCAGGGATCAAACCGGAGTCTCCTGCATTGCAGGAGGATTCTTTACCACTTGAGCTACCTGGGAGGCCCCTCTAAAGAGCTCTGAGAAAATCTCAAGTTAAAAAAAAAAAAAGAGAGATCCTGGGCCAAGTCAAGTACTGGTGGTCTGTTAACAGAAAAGCAAAAGACCATTTAAAAGGGAGATTCAGTTCAGTTCAGTTCAGTCCAGTCACTCAGCCGTGTCTGACTCTTTGTGACCCCAAGAACCACAGCAGGCCAGGCCTCCCTGTCCATCACTAACTCCCGGAGTTTATCCAAACTAATGTCCACTGAGTCGGTGATCCCATCCAACCATCTCATTCTCTGTCATCCCCTTCTCCTCCTGCCCTCAATCTTTCCCATCATCAGGGTCTTTTCAAATGAGTCAGCTCTTCGTATCAGGTGGCCAAAGTATTTAGATGCTATAAAACAAGATGAACTGGGGAAGGTAGAATTCATAGCATCAGGAAAGGGCTGTGAAGTCAGAGGAAACTGAGAGGGAGGTAGAGGCTAGGATGGTTTTGTGATCCATTTACAAATACTGACCTGTAATTGCCATAGACTCTCTGGGAATAACTGGCATGTTTCTGCTAGGCTGAGATAGGTCTGCCACCATGCCCATCTAGAACACCACCACCATGTCTCCTAGTTTTGGATTTATCATTTACTACAAAAAAAAAAAAATGTCCAGTTCCAGTTAGAACTGGACATGGAACAACAGACTGGTTCCAAATAGGAAAAGGAGTACGTCAAGGCTATATATTGTCACCCTGGTTATTTAACTTATATGCAGAGTACATCATGAGAAATGCTGGGCTGGATGAAGCACAAGCTGAAATCCAGGTTGCCGGGAGAAATATCAATAACCTCAGATATGCAGATGACACCACCCTTATGGCAGAAGGGAAGAAGAACTAAAGAGCCTCTTGATGAAAGTGAAAGTGGAGAGTGAAAAAGTTGGCTTAAAGCTCAACATTCAGAAAACAAAGATCATGGCATCCAGTCCCATCATTTCATGGCAAATAGATGGAGAAACAATGGAAACAGTGGCAGACTTTATTTTTTGGGGCTCCAAAATCACTGCAGAAGGTGACTGCAGCCATGAAATTAAAAGACACTTACTCCTTGGAAGAAAAGCTATGACAAACCTAGACAGCATATTAAAAAGCAGAGACATTACTTTGCCAACAAAGGTCTGTCTACTCAAGGCTATAGGTTTTCTAGTAGTCATGTATGGATGTGAGAGTTGGACTATAAAGAAAGCTGAAGGCCAAAGAATTGACACTTTTGAACTGTGGTGTTGGAGAAGACTCTTGAGAGTCCCTTGGACTGCAAGGAGATTCAACCAGTCCATCCTAAAGGAGATCAGCCCTGGGTGTTCACTGGAAGGACTGATGTTGAAGCTGAAACTCCAATACATTGGCCACCTGATGGGAAGAGCTGACTCACTTGAAAAGACCCTGATGCTGGAAAATATTGAAGGAGAGAGGAGAAGGGGACAACAGAGGATGAGATGGTTGGATGGCATCACTGACTCAATGGACATGAGTTTGGGTAAACTCTGGGAGTTGGGACAAGGAAGCCTGGTGTGCTGAGGTCCATGGGGTCACAAAGAGTTGGACACAACTGAGCAACTGAACTGAAAAAAGAAAAACATTAATCCAGGTACTTTGATTTCATTTTTGATCTCTAAATATGACTAGCCAAGAATTAGACCTTCATTCCTGTCATCAAAAGTATTATAGTATTATATAAAATCCCAACATAACCAAGCCAGATTTCACTCTAACTCATAACCCTATAAGGAGAATCCTTTCCCTTCCTTCTGGTTGACACATCCCTTCACCGCCTACTCTCAGAGCACAAGCTTCCTAAATGGGTCCCAGACTACCATACAGCAGTGGGAACATGGCTCTTTATTTTCCAGTAGTTAATATTTACTGAGAACCTATTGTTTCTCAGCACTTTACATGCATTATCTTTCTTCAGGTGCATAATAACCCCTGGGTAACCATACCCCAGTTTAAAAGGATAATTCAGCTTTCAAAGTGGTTAAGAAATACACTTCTAGATATATGCCACAATCGGGATCTGAATCAGTTGCTCTGACTTCAAGCCCAAGCTCTTTGCATTATACTTTGATGCTATCCTATTGTTCGGATCTCATGCTTTGTGGTCCATTTTACTGTGTCGTTGCTGAATTAGCACACTACAGCTCCCTAATCACATGGCTGCTTCTCAGCCACACATAATTGTACCCTTTACTAGCAAAAGCCAGGCTTGGCAGGTACTTTGGTCTTTTTGAAAAAGTTGTAGTAAATGCAAAGTAATAATGTATGAGCAATCTAACTCTTGAAAGTGGGAACTTGTTCTAATGGTCACAGCCCCTAGTCCTTCAGCTCCCTTACTCTAGAACCTCTATTGCAATTTATTCCTTAATTTTATCAAAGCTTCCAGTCCACTGATGCTGCCACCTTTTCACAGTTTTCACTACTGTCTTGTATTCTCTGTATATCCAGCTTACAATTCACAACCTATTATCAAAATACTTTTCTTGAAAACTTGCTAAATTCAAGTATAGGCCCCACTCTTCCTGTACTTGCCTGGCTAGACCCCAATCCTACAAGAGTCTACTAGCCATATTCTCTATGGAGAATTATATCTACCTACTGGAGATTATATCACACTTGTCTGTTGTTTGCACTTTAAATTTGTGATTCCAAACCTCAAATATGCCCACATTACTGCCAAAGGGCCTTGGCTACCTTTCCCTAATAAAGTTCTCTTTGGAGTCTTTGAAATGACTGTTTCATGTTTCCTCTCTCCTCAAACCTCCCACACTGTATCCCAGCTCATTCTTATCTGATGACTTAGACTCATGCTTAACTGAAAAAAATCTAAGCCATGTTATAGGAATGTCTGCATCTTATTAAATGTACACACCTTTCAGTCTCTGTGCCCATATTCTTTCTGTATCCTTTTCTTTTTAAATAAAAGTATCTTTTCCTATCAGAGTTTGATCCTTCCACTCATACTCTGATCCACCATTCTCACCTTTCCAAGGACTTTGCCCTTATATTTTGTTCTACTGTATACCATCAATGTCTTTCTCTGCACCAGATCATTCCGGGCAGCATACAAACAAATTCTGTAATCTCCAAAATTATAATAACCCAAACCTTCCCTTGTTGATTCCCTCCACTGTATTTTTCTGTGCTTGTCACAGCAAATTTTCTCAAAATACTTCCCCAGCATTCAATCCATCTTTGGTTACTCTATCAAGCTTCTGCTTAAGCAGTCACTGAGTCAGCTCTTGTTGGGGCACCAATAATCTCATTACTAGATCCTGTATATGCTTCTTCTGTTCTCAATGTACTCTCCTCTCAGCAACATCTGATCCAACTGCCCAACCCCTTTTTGGAAAACTTTTATCTTTTGGCTTTTAAGACAAATACTGTCCTTCAACTAGGTCTGGCCTGTCCTTTCTTTGTTTCTTCTCCTTTACCTAAATATTGGGATATGCCAGAACATAATACTGGACTGTCTTCTAAATATATAAACACTTTTCCCAGGTAATCTCATCCAATCCATAACATTAAATATCAGCCATTTGTAGAAGACTTCACCTGCCAACCATCTGACACCCTTCCCTGAAATCCAGATTTGTGTAACCAACTGACTACTTGTCACCTTGACTTACATAGTGTAGGTTTTGTGTAGTACTTTCCATCAAAATTCTATCCAACAGTCATTCCTCCCTTCTTCCTTGCCATCAGAAACCTCGAATTTATGTGGTTTCCAGGTGGACCATACCCAGGGGTGATTAGACATCCAGGTGAAGCTCATTATAGAGCTACCATATGATGCAGCCTAGTCTCACTCCTGAACATACATTCAGAACATACATTCAGGCAACAGGGAGAAGGCAGTTGTCTTGAATCAGGAGTAGGGCCCTAACCAAGAACTGATCATGCTGGCACCCTGATCCTGGACTTGTAAGCCTCCAGAACAGTAAGAAAATGTTTTGTTGTTTCAGCCACCCAAGCCATAACATTCTGTTATCACAGTCTAAATGGACTAAGACACCTCATCTCTGGCTATCTCTGCTGACAGGTGCCAGGGAATTCATATTAGCTCTATTTTCCAAATATAATTTTTTCTGTCAAAAGAAAGCTTCAAAGTTTTCTTTCAGAAGAAAGAAAACTCTAATTCAAAAAAGTACATGCCACTCTATGTTCCTAGCAGCACTATTTACAATAATCAAGACACTAAAGCAACCTAAGTGTCCACTAACAGTTGAAGATGTTAATATGTAACAGTTGAAGATCTTCATATATAATGGAATATTATTCAGCCATAAAAATTAAATATTGCCATTTGCAGCAACATGGATGGACCTAAAAATTATACTAAGTGAAGTAACTCAAACAGAGAAAGACAAATATCATACAATATCACTTATGTGGCATCTAAAAAATAATACAAATGAACTTCTTTACAAAACAGAAACAAACTCAAAGACATAGAAAACAAATTTACAGTTACCAAAGGGGAAAGGAGGGTGGAAAACTAGGAATATGGGATTAACAGATACAAACTATACATAAAGTAGATAAGCAACAAGAATTTGCTACATAGCACAGGGAAATATTTTATATCTTCAATATCTTATAATCAAAAATGAATGGGGAAAAAATGGAAACAGTGACAGATTTTGTTTTCTTGGATTCCAAATCACTGTGGATGGTGACTGAAGCCACAAAATTAAAAGACGCTTGCTCCTTGGAAGAAAAACTATGACAAACCTGAACAGTGTATTAAAAGCAGAGTCTTCACTTTGCCAACTAGTCCGTCTAGTCAAAGCTATAGTTTTTCCAGTAGTCATGTACAGATGTGAGAGAAGAACCGTAAAGAAGGCTGAGCACTGAAGAATTGATGCTCTTTAAACTGTGGTGTTGGAGAAGACTCTTGAGAGTCCCTTGGACAGAAAGGAGATCAAACCAGTCAATCCTAAAGGAAATTAGTCTTGAATATTCATTGGAAGGACTGATGCTGAAGCTGAAGCTCCAATGCTTTGGCCACCTGATGGGAAGAACCTGCTCACTGTAAAAGACCCTAATGCTGGGAAGGATTGAGGGCAGGAGGAAGTGAGGGCAACAGAGGATAAGATGGCTAGATAACATCACTGAATCAATGGACATGAGTTTGAACAAGCTCTGGGAGATAGTGAAGGACTGTGAAGCCTGGCATGCTGCTGTTCATGGGGTTGTAAAGAGTTGAAAATGACTTAGCAATTGAACAGCAACAACAAAATGGAAAAGAATTTTATATATATATATATTCAGTTATTTGCTGTATAACAGAGACTAACACAATCAAAGTGAAAGTTAGTCACTTAGTTGTGTCCAACTCTTTGTGACGCCATGGACTGTAGCCCACTAGGCTCCTCTGTCCATGGAGTTCTCCAGGCAGGAATACTGGAGTGGATTACCATTTCTTCTCCAGGGGATCTTCTCAACCCAAGGATCGAACCCAGGTCTCCTGCACTGCAGGTAGATTCTTTACCAACTGAGCTACCAGGGAAATTGTCAACATGTTCAACTATACTTCAATTTCAAAAAGTGCATGTGATATAATTCTGGCCAATGAATTGAAAGGAAAGTTGCTACAGAGCCTTCAGGAACATTTTCCTAGCTATTAAATAAATAAATTTGTAAATCAGGTCTTATCTCTTCCCTGTTTAGCCCATGTTCTATAAGGCCCTCTATAGTCAGGCTTTTGCTTATGTTTTTCATTTCACGCCATTCTTTCCCTTGCTTACTCATCATGCTCCTATTGTTCCAGCACACCAAGCTTTCAGAGTCTTGGCCCTGCCTGGTTCCTCCAGTTCTTGTATGTCTTGCTTTTTCTTATCATGAGTGACTTAAACGTCATCTGCTTTAAAAACTCTTCCCTTGCTTATTTCACTGTGACTCATTTACTGTTTAACTCTTATCACAATCTAAAACTGCTATTTTTATATGTCTATATTCTTGTTTATTTTCTGTCTTTTCCACTTATCTTAGAATATGAGATCCTTGAGAAACTTATTCTTGAGAGAATATTCTTCAAGGCTCTTATTTTGTGTGCTGTTTCCAGTCCCTAAAAAAGTGCTTGGCATATTTGCTGAATCACTGAATGTCTACTGGCCTCCAATATTGAAAATATGCGATAAACATGACAGGACCAAATAGTATACTTGAAAATACAGTCCAGAGAGGTTGATTTGCAGGCAGTATATCTATATAATTGCAACCGACTGTAATTGAGCTCAGATTGAAATTAATCCAGATATAGCACCAGAATGAAATTAATCCATTAACACCAGCTAGAGGAGCTCTATCTCAAAATAGAAATTCCTGAGAAACAGTTTTTCAATGCTTTTCTTTTCCAAAGTGAGGAGAGGAAAGGAGATCAAAAGATAGGCTTGTTGTTTATGTATTTTTGAAAGAAAAAAGTTATATTTGGAAAATAGAGCTAATATGAATTCCCTGGCACCTGTCAGCAGAGATAGCCAAAGAGAGATGAAGTGTCTTAGTCCATTTAGACTGTGATAACAGAATGTTATGGCTTGGGTGGCTGAAATAACAAAACATTTTCTTACTGTTCTGGAGGCTTGCAAGTCCAGGATCAGGGTGCCAGCATGATTAGGGCCCTACTCCTGATTCAAGACAACTGCCTTCTCCCTGTTACCTCACATGGTGGAGTGAGAGATCCTTGGTCTCCTTATCCCCTTCCGGGGACACTAATTCCATCATAGGGGCTCCAAGACTTGATCTAACCCTAATTATCTCCCAAAGGTACCACCTTCAACACCATCATGGTGGGGATGAGGGCTTCAATGTAAGAATTTGAGGAGGACACAGATTTTCAGCCTGTAACATGGAAGTATTGTGAATAGTAATGACACTAAATAGTTGAACTCCCCAGGTCGGTAGGTCCCCAATATGCTATTGGAAAAGAGTGGAGAAATAATTCCAGAAAGAATGAAGAGACGGAGCCAAAGCAAAAACAATGCCCAGTTGTAGATGTGACTGGTGATGGAAGTAAAGTCCAGTGCTCTAAAGAACAATATTGCATAGGAACCTAGAATATTAGGTCCATGAATCAAGGTAAATTGGAAGTGGTCAAATAGGAAGTGGCAAGAGTGAACACTGACATTTTATGAGTCAGTGAACTAAAATGGACTGGAATGGGCAAATTTAATTCAAATGACCATTATATCTACTGCTGTGGGCAAGAATCCCTTAGAAGAAATGGAGTAGCCCTCATAGTCAACAAAAGAGTCTGAAATGAAGTATTTGGGTGCAATCTCAAAAACAACAGAATGATCTTTTTCATTTCCAAGGCAAGCCATTCAATATCACAGTAATCCAAGTCTATGCCCCTACCAGTAATGCTGAAGAAGCTAAAGTTGAATGGTTCTATGACGACCTAAGACCTTCTAGAACTAATACCCCCAAAAGATGTCCTTTTCATCTTAGGGGACTGGAATACAAAAGTAGGAAGAGAAACCTGGAGTAACAAAATGAAGCAGGGCAAAGGCTAACAGAGTTTTGCCAAGGGAACACACAGGTCATAGCAAACACCCTCTTCCAACAATACAAGAGAAGACTCTACACATGGACATCACCAGATGGTCAATACAGAAATCAGATGATTATATTCTTTGCAGACTCTGTACGACCCTATGGACTATAGCCCACCAGCCTCCTCTGTCCATTGAATTCTCCAGGCAAGAATACTGGAGTGGATAGCTGTTCCCTTCTCCAGGGAATCTTCCTGACCCAGGGGTTGAACTTCGGTAATGTTCACTATTTTGAAAATCTGAGGGCTCTTCAGAATTATGAGACCTCTACTTTTCCTGTGCTCTTTCAATGGAACAACAAAGCTTGGATTATGGCACATCTGTTCACAACATGGTTACTGAATATTTTAAGCTCACTGTTGAGACCTACCGCCTGGAGAAAAAGATTTCTTTCAAAATATTACTGCTCACTGACAGCACATGTGATCACCCAGGAGATCTGACAAAGATGTGTGATGGGATTCATGTCATTTTCCTGTCTTCTAATATAATACCCATTTTGCCACCCATGGACTAAGGAGTAATTTTTACTTTCAAGACTTATGATTTACAAAATGCATTTCATAAATCTATAGCTGCCATAGATAGTGAGTCCTCTGATGGATCTGGACAAAGTAAATTGAAAACCTTCTGGAAAGGATTCAAGATTCCAGATGCCATTAAGAACATTTGTGATTCACGGAAAGAAGTAAAAATGCCAATATTAGTAGGAGTATCGAAGAAGTTGTTTCTAAATTTCATGAATGACTGCTGGTTTCAAGATTTCAGTAGAGGAAGTAACTACAAGTGTGATGGAAACAGCAAGATAACTAGAATTAGAAGTGGAACCTGAAGATGTGACTGAATTGCTGCAATTTTTTGATAAAACTTGAGCAGATGAGGAGTTGCTTCTTAATTGATGAGCAAAGAGTATTTTTTGCCATAGAATCTATTCCGGGTGAAGATGGTGTGAAGATTGTTGAAATGGCAACAAAGGATTTAGAATTTTAAGTAAACCTAGTTGCTAAGGCTGTTTGACAGGATTGATTTTTGTTTTGAAAGAAGTCCTACTGTGAGCAAAATGCTATCAAACAGCATTGCCTAGTGCAGAGAAATGGTTCTGGAAAGGAAGAGTCAATTGCTGCAGCAAACTTCATTGTTGTCTTACATGAGGAAATTGCCAGTCACACTGGAGTGGGTTGCCATTTCCTTCTCCAATGCATGAAAGTGGAAAGTGAAAGTGAAGTCGCTCAGTCTTGTCTGACTCTTAGCGACCCCATGGACTGCAGCCTACCAGGGTCCTCCATCCATGGGATTTTCCGGGCAACAGTACTGGAGTGGGGTGCCATTGCCTTCTCCAGAATGGATGTACTACATTTTGTTTATTCATTGATCAGTTGTTGGACGTTTGGATTATTTCCATTTTTTGGTTATTATGAACAATGTTTCTATAGATATATATGTACAAGTTTTTGTGTGGATATATGTTTTTATATCTCTTGGGTATATATCTAGGAATGGAATTGATGAGTATTAAGGTAACTCTATATTTAACACTTACAGAAATACATTCTCACAAAAAATGTATGTGGCTTACAATTTGTCCACATACTTTCCAACACTTATTGTTGTCTCTTTTTATTAAAGCCATCCTAGTGTGTGAAACGGTATCTCATAGTGGATTTGATTTTTATTTCTCTGATGACTAATGATGTTGAGCATCTTTCATATGCTTGATGGTTATTTGTATATTGTCTTTGGATAAATGTCTGTTCAAGGACTTCCCTGATGGTCCAGTGGTTAAGGCTCTGCACGTCCAGTGCAGAGGGCATGGGTTTGATCACTGGTCAGGGAACTAAGATTCCTCACACCACACAGCACAGCTAAAAACTGACAAAAAAGAGGTTTAAAAGGCAAATGTCTGTTCAAATACTTTGCCCACTGTAAAACTGGATTGTCGTTTCATTGTTGAGTTGCAAGAGTTCTTTATATATTCTTTGTATGAATACAGCCTGTATTTAATGTAAATTTTAAGAGCAACTTCCCAATCTCTGCAAAAAAAAGAAAGATAGATGGGATTTTCATAAGATTGCATTGAATCTGTAGATGAATTTGAGGAGTAATATCATCTTAACAATATTGCATCTTCCAATCCATGAGCATAAAATCTCTTCCTCTTTCATTTATTTAGATCTTTCTTTCAGCAATGTTTAGTTTTCTGAGTACACGTTTTACATTTCTTTTGCTAAGTTTATTCATAAGTATTTTATTCTTTTTGATACCACTGTAAATAGAATTGTTTTCTTAATTTTGATTTTGGATTATATATTGCTGATGGATAGAATTACAATTGTTAAGTACTATTGGATAGAAATACAATTGATTTACATATATTGACCATGTACCCTGCCACCTCACTGAACTCATTTAGTAGTTCTAACAGGTTTTTAGTAGAATCCTTAGTATTTTCTGTATACAGGATCATGTTATTTGCAAATAGAGATAGTTTTACTTCTTTCTTTCCAATTGGAATGCCTTTTTAAAATACTCTTGCCTGATTTTTCTTTTTTTTTTGATTTTTTCTGATTAGACCAGTCTGAAGAAAGAAAGACAACGTCCTTCTTGGCCACACCCACCCAGAATAGATCTTCCATTACACTGAACTGGGGGACAGGTAGGAAGTTGTAACTTGAATGCCGAAGGCTTGATATTCTTCATTAGATTTAGTAGATTTTCTTAAATAACTATTTCTCCATTTTCTGTATATCCTTAGGACAATTTTCAGAGGCTTTAGATGATTGTTGTTTGGATAATTTTCATTAGGTATGATTTTTTCACTAAGAGGGTCCACAGAGTTCCTCACAGCACCAATGAGAAGTCCTTCTCCCTAATATGGAGCATTCATTTCCTACAGCTGCTGTGGCAAATTACCACTAACTTAGCACCTTAAAACAACGCAAATGTATCCTCCTACAGTTCTGGAGGCCAGATGTCTGAAATCAGTCTCACTGAGCTAAGCCAAGGTGTTGGCAGGACTGGTTCCTTCTTGAGGCTCAAGGGAAAAATCCATTCCTTGCCTCTTCCGGGTTCTGAAAGGGGCTGGCATTCCTCAGCTTGGGGCCACAAAAATCAGATCTTTGCCTTCATCATCACAAAGCCTATTCTCTGACTCTGACTCCTCCTGTATCCCTTTTTAAAGGAACTTTGCAACTATATTAGGCCCACCTGGATAACCTAGGATAATCTCATTTCAAGATTTTTAACTTTGATCACATCTCAATTTTCCTCTTGACAGGTAAAGTAACATTGCCCAGGTTACGGCAATTGGTGCATAAACATCTTGGTGCAGGGGGATGTGGGGAGAGGAGCAATTTTTCAGAATTGTACAGTTTTAAAACGTGTTTGGAAGAAGCTTTAGTCTTTGTGCGTGAAGAACCTATAGCTTGGATTGTTAAAATCATAATGAAGGTCTTATGACTATGGTGTGACAGAGCTAGAAACAGGTCTCCAGACTCCTGTTTTAGAACATTAGATTTTAATGACTAAACAAAAATAAAAATATTATTTGTGGATTCTAAGCCATAGATAAAAATTTTAAATTGGGGGATTAAGAAAACTCAAAATTAGTTTTTATCAAAACTGGCTTGTTGTTGTTCAGTTGCTCAGTCATGTCAAACTCTTTGTGACCCCCCTGGACTGCAGCACGCCAGGCTTCCCTGTCCTCCACCATCTCCCGGAGCTTGCTGAAACTCATGTCCATTGAGTCAGTGATGGCATCCAACCGTCTCATGCTCTGTTGTCCCCTTCTCCTCCCACCTTCAATCTTCCCCAGCATCAGGGTCTTTTCCAGTGAGTCGGCTCTTCCCACCAGATGGCCAAAGGACTGAAGCTTCAGCTTCAACATCAGTCCTTCCAATGAATATTCAGGATTGATTTCCTTTAGGATTAACTGGTTTGATCTCCTTGCAGTCCAAGTTTTATCAAAATTGGCTGTCTAAAACAAAAATAATATAAGCAATTCAATCATTATATTTGAATTTTACCTTTTATAACATCCCTTACCTTTTAAAGACAAGAATTGGCTGCAAGCAAGATGTTTTCCCCAAGTTAATTTAATTCATGTTCATGAATATATGCAATAAAACATAGTTATTACCATATGCACTGTGGAATAAACATACACACATTTAGATAATTTATGAAGCATCTGTTATTTCGTGATTCCAAATGAGAGAAATTATCCACAATTTCAGAAAGAATCTGGAAAACTTAATTGAATGAACTGTGTGTGATATGAGAGGGTCTCTTTCCAAAAAATATTTTTACTAATTGAAATTTATTAAGTGCGATTCTCTCCAATGCTTTTTTCTAGGTTGTTTTTCTCCCCAGCTCCTGAAGGACATTCAAGGCACTAACATTTCTCTGTGACATAGAATGACCCATGGAAAGCACTGATTAATGATTGCTTGCACACAGTTCTTTGAGGGAAAAAGTCATCATGAGAGTTGGAACTGTTCCTTTTAACAACAGTGTCTACACTTAGAGTTTTTCAAAACTATTTCACTTTAAAAAAAGAAAGAAAGAAAAAAGAACACACCTCCTTCCCTCTGTCCCTCCCTCCTTCCACGAATGCCTTTCTCAGGCACATCACCATCACTCAACAAGAAGTTGAACAATAAGCTATTGTCAGTTATAAGCAGTAGTTACAGAGAAAGAATCTGGCCCTTGAAAGGAATAGATTCCACTGCCAAAGAGATTTCATTTGACCCTCTTGTTAGCATGTAAAATTCCCTTTGTAGTATCAGTTCAGAGAAAGGAAAAAAGATAGCATGAGGGTGTTTTCTGGGCACAGGATTTGGGCTCTGTGGAAAAGATCCTTTTTTAAAAATTGTAGAATGTTCTTTACTAGACTTACAGATTTACTGCTATTCTATAAATTGAGTGCAAAACTCCATCAAACATTTTCTCAAATGACTGAATTTAAAGGCCTCCTTTAAAAGAATCATACAACAAATCTCTTTAATCAAGAAAAGCCATTGTTTGATGTATTCTCAAGGGATGTTCAAGCTCATTGGGATTATTTTTGAGGTTTTGGGTTGGGTGGGAGCAATTCTTTTATGATTATTCTGTTGAAAGTTCTACCATCTGTGTAGCACTCTTAGCCTGGGAATAAACAGGGAGAAATAGTGACACAGTGCAATGCATGTTTAAAAACTATAGAACTATAGAACAGTGTTTCTAATCTCTATTATACTCTATCCTTTAACCAAGATGTTCACTTTTAGTGGGAAAGGACAAAGCTCTTAGGTTCCAGTAACTGCTGTTGGGAAATTCAGCCTGGAGAATCACTAGCTATATTGATCAAATTGTACTTAATACATGTTCACAGAACATGAATCTTGTTACAATTCCTGCTCCTCTGGAAGTTGAGTTTTACTTGTTTACATTAGGGGAAAATATTATTGACATAGCAGCATTTTAAAAATCATAGTCTAATATGAAAATGAATCTGCCACATATTTGGCAAAACTAATACAATTATGTCAAGTTTAAAAATAAAATTAAAAAAAAATCATAGTCTATTCACTTAACTTAAAAATATTTGTTGACTGCACCCCAGCATTGATAGCAGCATTATTTACAATGGTCAAGATACGGAAGCAACCTAAGTGTCCATCAACAGATGAATGGATAAGAAGATGTGAAATGCATGTGCGTGCACACACGTGCATATGCACACACACAGATACACACAAGAATATTACTCAGCCATAAAAAGGAACAAACTTTTGCCATTTGCAGCAAAATGGTTGGATTTGGACAGCCTTAATTCACTTAAGTGAATTAAGTCAAACAGAGAAAAACAAATACTATATGACATCATTTATCTATGGAAGCTAAAAAATACAACAAACTAATGAATATAACAAAAAAGAAGCAGACTCATAGACATAGAGAACAAACTAGTGATCACCAGTGGGGGAGGGCAATATAGGAGTGAGGGAGAGGGAGGTACAAACTTTAGGTATAAGATAGGCTCAAGGTTGTATTGTACAACATGGGGAATATAGCCAATACTTTGAGATGACTGGAAATGGAAAGTAGTCCTTTAAAAATTGTATAAATATTTTTTTAATTGTTGGAGCATATGTACAAAAAATATCACGAGTATTCAGGTCTATTAATTTTAACAAACTTAACACACCTCTGTAACCAGCACTTAGAATAACCAATTTGTGAAGAGGATAGAATTATTAGTTTTAAATCCACAGAGTCTTTAAGACTGTAACTTTAGAAACAAGTTCTGTCCACAGCTCAAGCTGTTGGAGGCCACCACTAGAGGGAGACAGGGTCACTACCCAGGCTCAAGTTTCTCTGGGCCATCACCTGGGCCTGTCTTGGTGGTGAGACCAAGGACCAGGCAGCACTCTGGCAGCCATCAGGCAGAAAAAGTCTTTCTGGACAAAGTTCACTGCTCAGATGATAATAGGAAGTTAAGGAGTAAACATAGAGATCTGAAAAGAGTGGGTTTAAAAGAATACCAGGAGCTGAAGAGACCTGATCTGGAAGAGGCAGAGAAGGATCTACAATCCCTCAGAGACAGCAGACCAAACTATGGGGTCCATTTCACAGAAACTGTTCAGTGACTTCCCTAATATTACCAGTAGAGAAGCAGAGACCTAAGTGGGGTTCCCAGTAGTAGGAATGTGAATGGTGATGCTTGGACCAAAACTCTCTTCTCCGTGGCCTCTAGAGCTCATTTTGTTCTTTATTATTACTCAAGTCACATTATTTTGATACTTTGTATTACTGAGTTGCAGAGAAGGCAATGGCACCCCACACCCCAGTACTCTTGCCTGGAAAATCCCATGGATGGAGGAGCCTGGTCGGCTGCAGTCCATGGGGTTGCTAAGAGTCGGACACGACTGAGCGACTTCACTTTCACTTTTTCACTTTCATGCATTGGAGAAGGAAATGGCAACCCACTCCAGTGTTCTTGCCTGGAGAATCCCAGGGGCAGGAGAGCCTGGAGGGCTGATGTCTATGGGGTCACACAGAGTCGGACATGACTGAAGTGATTTAGCAGCATTACTGAGTTGTGCCGCAAAGGTGTGATGGTTCAGGGACCTGAAAGTTGAAAATTAGAGCCAGGCAGCTTTGAAAGCTATTGATTGAGAGTTACTGTGAGATCAGATATGTTATTATTCAAAGAGCTCCTCATGCTAACATTACGCTCAGCTGGCTAGGAAAAAATGAGGAGGGGTGTAAATGAAAGAAACTTAGCTGCAGGGATATGTCCGTTAGCACTCTTGTTCTGGGGGGGTGTGTGTGTGTGTGTGCATGCATATGCATGCACCCAACACTCAGATCTTTTGTGGCTATTGTAATGCTATTACATATTTACTTTTGGTCTACAGAACTCAGTTTTTCCATAGCACCTGAAAATATTGGTAGTAGAATAAAAGTTTCATTGCAAGGGCAATGTGTGAATGCTGGGATGTTTGCCATTTTATTTGCCTTCAGTCAGAGGTTATAGATAACTTGTTTTTTTTCTTTAAAAAAATTCTTTTTTTATTTTATTTTAAATTTTTATTGGAATGTAGTTGATTTACAATGTTGTGTTAGTGTCAGGTATACAGCAAAGTGAATCATTATGCATATACATATATCCACTCTTTTTTTTAGATTATTTTCCTATATAGGCTATTACAGTGTATTGAGTAGAGTTCCCTGTGCTATATACATAACTTGTTTTATAAAAGTGAGTTTGTGGTCTTTATGTGTTTTGAAACCCAGGTCATGTGGTTAAACATAATTTAGTTTTAAATTAACGAACATCTGAATAATGCAAATAATGGTCATTTAATCCTCCTTTACCTTATACAAAAATTAACATTATTAAAAACTTGTAAAACTTAGTGGATGTGTTTGGGTTTTTCACAGACTCTCTACCTGTGGCTAGACAGCTCTTTTTTCTACTTTAAACAAGCCAAGGTTACTGGTTTAATCCTTACATTAACTCTTTTTTTTCCATAGCTTTGGTCTGTATCACAGCTATGGACTGAGTACCTCTTCCTTATTTTATATTTTGTAAAGAAAATTTCTGAAAACCAGGGAATCCCATATAAACTGAGTTTGGGAGTTTTGTAGACAGTATTCAGGTTAAGATTGATAGCAAAATTTAAGGATAATTTAAGCCTTAAGATTTATGAGTTTGAGACGTGAGTTTGAGGAAACTCCGGGAGATAGTGAAGGACAGGGAAGCCTGGTGTGCTGCAGTTCATGGGGTCACATCACAAAGGGTCAGACACAACTTAGCGACTGAACAACACAACAAAGATTTATGATTCTATGAGTTAACCACTTCTAAAAAGAAAAATCACTGACTCAGGAACAACTCAAATTGCATCCTTATTGATGTTGTGCTGGTTGTGTCCTTTTTATATGTGAAAGGTATTTTTCAATTCATGTTGAATATAAGAACAGTCATGGTGAGCTCTGAAGGGGGCCAATTCAAGTACAGATCAAGTTTGGGCTAAAGCTAGGGTGGGCTCTCAGGTGCAAAGGCCCAGTGAGAACTCGTGGATACCTGATGTGCGTGCATGCAGCCATTTCCCACGAAACTCCAAAGGTTGGATTCAGGGAAGCTACATTTTGTCATCAGGTCCACTTCTGAGTGCAGGCAGCAAAAGGCAGGCCAGAGCTTAGGAACAGACGCTGGCTGCATGCTAGAATGGAATTGGATGGGACAAAAGGGGCAAGTGATGTGAGAGGGTCTGGGGCAATTGCTGAAAATAGGAAAGCATGTCTGGGGTGTGTTTTTAGTGTCTGTTCACCATGTATGTGGCCAAAGGACTGGATCAGAGCAGAAACCCAGCATTATTGGAGAATGAGGTATTTCTCTTAGATAGATTTTCCAAATACCTGAAACAAATCTTTCTAAATGTGTACATTCAATATTTCCAGAGAAATCTTTTATGTAGATTGTATGATTCCTAATTTTTTAAGGCAGAGTGCATGAATTAGTGTTGTTGTTGTGATTCAGTCACTCAGTCATGTCTAACTCTTTGCGACCCCATGGACTGCAGCACGCCAGTCTTCCCTGTCCTTCACCATCTCCCAGAGTTTGCTCAAACTCATGTCCATTGAGTCCATGAGGCCATACAACCATCTCATCCTCTGTCATCCCCTTCTCCTTCTGCCTTCAATCTTTCCCAGCATCAGGGTCTTTTCTAATGAGTCTCTCTTTGAATCACGTGGCCAAAGTATTGGAGCTTCATCATTAGTCTTTCCTATGAATATTAAGAGTTGTTTTCTTTAGGATTGACTAGTTTGATCTCTTTGCAATTCAAATGACTCTCGAGTCTTCTCCAGCACTGTCAGGGAACATTTAATTTTAAGGGATCTTATGTTGTTTTCTGTTTCTCAAGGGCTCTCTATTCTTTATCAGTTTCTGGAAAACAGGAATGAGCAGAGCTGCCTGCAGTTTTCAGGACTGAGGTCATGAGGCAGAACGCGTACATGGATTCCTTTCAGTAACCTTTTCAGTTCAGGTCAGTTCAGTCGCTCAGTCGTGTCTAACTCTTTGTGACCCCATGAATCACAGCACGCCAGGCCTCCCTGTCCATCACCAACTCCCAGAGTTTACCCAAACTCATGTCCATTGAGTTGGTGATGCCATCCAGCCATCTCATCCTCTGTCATCCCCTTCTCCTCCTGCCCCAAATCCCTCCCAGCATCAGGGTCTTTTCCAATGAGTCAACTCTTTGCATGAGGTGCCCAAAGTACTGGAGTTTCAGCTTCAACATCAGTCCTTCCAATGAACACCCAGGACTGATCTCCTTTAGGATGGACTGGTTGGATCCCCTTGCAGTCCAAGGGACTCTCAAGAGTCTTCTCCAACACCACAGTTCATATCAATAATTCTTTGGCACTCAGCCTTCTTCACAGTCCAACTCTCACATCCATACATGACCACAGGAAAAACAATAGCCTTGACTAGACTGACCTTTGTTGGCAAAGTAACGTCTCTGCTTTTGAATATGCTGTCTAGGTTGGTCATAACTTTCCTTCCAAGGAGTAAGCATCTTTTAATTTCATGGCTGCAATCACCATCTGCAGTGATTTTGGAGCCCCAAAAAATAAAGTCTGACACTGTTTCCACTGTTTCCCCATCTAGTTGCCATGAAGTGATGGGACCAGATGCCATGATCTTAGTTTTCTGAATGTTGTTGAGCTTTAAGCCAACTTTTTCACTCTCCTCTTTCATTTTCATCAAGAGGCTCTTTAGTTCCTCTTCACTTTCTGCCATAAGGGTGGTGTCATCTGCATATCTGAGGTTATTGATATTTCTCCCAGCAATCTTGATTCCAGCTTGTGCTTCTTCCAGCCCAGCGTTTCTCATGATGTACTCTGCATATAAATTAAATAAGCAGGGTGACAATATACAGCCTTGACGGACTCCTTTTCCTCTTTGGAACCAGTCTGTTGTTCCATGTCCAGTTCTAACTGTTGCTTCCTGACCTGCATACAGGTCTTCTCAAGAGGCAGGTCAGGTGGTCTGGTATTCCCATCTCTTTCAGAATTTTCCACACTTTATTGTGATCCACACAGTCAAAGGCTTTGGCATAGTCAATAAAGCAGAAATAGATGTTTTTCTGGAACTCTCTTAACCTTTTACTTTTCTGTAAAACTACCTAGTCATGTTCCTATTTCCAATACATAGATTGTCTTCTGGCCCTGTGACGACTGTTCTTCCCCTAGTTACTGTTGTTATGGCCCTATGACGATTGTTATTCCCTTAGTTACTGTTGTTATGCGTCTGGTTTTGGTGTTTTTTACTTAACTTTATTTTTGCCTAAAGCTTCCTTGTATTACAATATATAAACACACACTGCCATGAATAAAGAACCCTTGTTCCACTAGAGACTTGGGTCCCCTGCATCCTTTTCTTCACCTTCTTTTCGTCAACTCCTGTCCCCAGGTTCCAGTCTGTCAAGAAGACCATAACACAGAACCATAACAATTTAAAAGCATCAGTTCTTCAGGACTCAGCTTTATGGGCCAACTCTCAATCTGTTCATGACTACTGGTAAAACCATATCTTTGACTATACAGACTTTTGTAGGCAAAGTAATGTCTCTGCTTTTTAATATGCTGTCTAGGTTTGTCATAGCTTTTCTTTCAAGGAACCAGCATCTTTTAATTTTATGAGTTTAATATCAGTTCAGTCAGTTCAGTTCAGTTGCTTAGTCGTGTCCGGCTCTTTGTGACCCCATGAATTGCAGCACGCCAGGCCTCCCTGTCCATCAACTCCCAGAGTTCACTCAGACTCATGTCCATCGAATCAGTGATGCCATCCAGCCATCTCATCCTCTGTCGTCCCCTTCTCCTCCTGCCCCCAATCCCTCCCAGCATCAGAGTCTTTTCCAGTGAGTCAACTCTTCACATGGGGTGGCTAAAGTACTGGAGTTTCAGCTTTAGCATCATTCCTTCCAAAGACAGCCAGGGCTGATCTCCTTCAGAATGTACTGGTTGGATCTCCTTGCAGTCCAAGGGACTCTCAAGAGTCTTCTCCAACACCACAGTTCAAAAGCATCAATTCTTCGGCACTCAGCTTTCTTCACAGTCCAACTCTCACATCCATACATGACCACTGGAAAAACCATAGCCTTGACTAGATGGACCTTTGTTGGCAAAGTAATGTCTCTGCTTTTGAATATGCTATCTAGGTTGGTCACAACTTTTCTTCCAAGGAGTAAGCATCTAAATGTCCATTCCTGACTGTATTGTGCTTTAAAATAGTGAGGCCTTTAGGTTTATTAAGCTTTAACAGACTTCTTGTCCATACAAAAAATATGAAGTCTACCCAGACTTACACAGTTTTTTTTTTTTTAATTGTGTATATTTAAATTTTGTATTTTTTCCCCTCAGCAGTACACTGGTATTTCTTACTACATCTAACCCCTCTTTGTGTGACCACCTCTGTTACTGCTCCTCCCTTGTCATCTACTGCCAACTTATTTCTGATTTGTCTGTTTGGGGCTACAAAAACAGATGTTTAGGGTGTTTAGGTTTGTTAAAATCTTCTGTAAAGTAGGAATGGGGTCCTGAAAAAATGTCTTCTGAATGAAGCATACAAACTTCAGTGCACGAATGCCCAACTTCAAACACCTATTTAACTACTCAGAATCCTCTTAGTGTCTATATGTTTTCTTCTGGGTTTTGTTTTGGTTTTTAATTTTTTATTGGAGTGTAGTTGATTTGCAATGCTCTGTTTGTTTCAGTTGTATAGTGTTTTTTTTTTTTTTTTCCATAGCTGAGATTGTCAGTGGTTATCTCTGACTATCTGAGGCAGTAACATAATCTGAAGTGTTATTTAGCACTATCCATTTGCTGTCATGTCTTTTCTAGAACTATGACTGACAGAGTGAGGGTTTAACAAATATTTGTTGTAAGGACAACAACATTCATTGATGAAGGAAAGCAGGATGTGCAGTTTCTATCATACAAAATTCAGCTATGTGCCCAGTTTAACAAAAGGTACATATCAGTATTAACTAAGAATGATGTGGATGAAAGCCAATGATGTCTGATCATTTTAGGGATTTGCAAACTCAAAATCAAGGGCAACATAGGTCAGCACAGCTTTTTATTTTATGTCACTGCCTGTGGCCATGCATGAGCTCTAGTTCACTGGCCTCACCACTGCTTTGCTGTTTTATACTTGGCCGTGTCATATAGCTAGGTACTGCTTGGCATACCCTAAGAGTGTTTAGATTTTAGGGTCTCTGAGTTGCTGTCTTGTGTGCTCAGTCATGTCCGACTCTGTGACCCCATGAACTGTAGCCTGCCAGGCTCCTCTGTCCATGGGATTTCCCAGGCAAGAATACTGGCATGGGTTGCCATTTCCTTCTCCAGCGGATCTTCCCGCCCCAGGGACTGAACCCGCGTGAACCCGCATCTCCTACACTGATGGCAGATTCTTTGCCACTGAGCCACCTGTGAGCCTTCCTTTAGGTTGCTCACTTTCAAAGCTGCTACCAGAAAGCTGTATTCCTCTCTGCATCCCCTTGCTTCTGTTGTTCCTTATTGTTGAATACTTTTAAAACAACATCTACTAATTGAGCCCATCTCACTCAGTGTAAAGGCTAAAGTCCTCTCCATGACCTGTAAGTCTGTCCCTTCCTCCACTTCTCTGACTATCTGTCTTAGTCCCTTCCTCTTTGTTCACTAGAACCATCCACACCAGCCCCCAGTTGCCCCTGGAACATGCCCAACATGCTCCCCCCTCATGGCCTTTGCACCTGCTCTTTCTTCTCTTTGGCCCTCTTCACCTAGATAAGCAAATAACTCACTTCTTTCCCTCCTTCAGGTGTCTGCACAAGTGTCTGCCTTTTAGACAAGCCTTCCACACCTACCTTTGCTAAAATAGCACTCTTCTGTCATTTTCAAGCCTCTCTTCCATGCTCTCTTCCTTCACAACAACTCCTTACCTGATAGTAACTATTTATTAGTCAGTCTTCTCTGTCAAGAATGTAATCTTGGGACTTGACTGGTGGTCCAGTGGTTAAGAATCCACCTTCTAATACAAGGGGTATGGGTTTGATCCCTGGTTGGGAAACTGAAATCCTGTATGCCTTGGAGCAACTAAGCCCTGTGTTGCAACTAGAGAGAAGCCCATGTGCCACAATGACCCAGAATGACCAAAAAAAAAAAAAAAAAAAAAGGAATGCTGTCTTCTTCTTTTTTTCAATAATTTTGTCTATTTGTTTATTTTTGGCTGTGCTGAGTCTTCATTGCTGTGTGGCCTTTTTTTAGTTTGGAGAGGCGGGCTACCCTCTAGTCTCAGTGTGCAGGCTTCTCATTGCAGTGGATTCTCTTGTTGTGGAGAACGGGCTCTAGGGTGCTCAGGCTTCAGTAGTTTGGCAAATGGGCTCAGTAGTTGCAGTTCCCAGGCTCAGTGGTTGTGGCACACGGGCTTAGTTGCTCTGTGACATGTGGGATCTTCCCAGACCAAGAATCGAACATGTGTCTCTTGCATTGGCAGATTGTTTACCACTGAGCCACCAAGGAAGCCCAAATGTGATCTTCCTAAGGGGAGACACTTTGTTCATGATTGTTTCTTGAGTGTGTGGAATAAGGCCTGGAGTTAGGGGCTCAATCAACATTTTTTGATTGAACAAATGAATGAATAAGTGAAAGAAAAAATTAACAAAAGAGATATATTCAGGTAAGAAATATTGGTTGTGTGTTCATAACATGTCATGCATTGCTCAAGGCCCTTGGAATACTTCAGTGAAGAAGCCAGAGGAGACCTGCTCTTCTGGAGGTGGGGTTCGGCAATGCATGGATGGAAGATGCAGACAGTGGCAGCCCAGGAGTGTTAGGAGCCCAACCCTGATGCCAGCTCACCCAGCTTTGAGTCCTCTCCCTGCCACTTGCCGGACTCTATTGAAAAGTTACTTAAGCCTCTGACACTTCAGTTTTGATCTCAGGTGGCTTTGGCCTGCGGCAGCTTGAAGCAGGGTTTCAGTTCCCAGCCAGAGACTGAAGTCAGGCAGAGGCGGTGAGAGTGCTGAATCCTAACCACCAGATTCCTGCCCCTGCCGGGGACCAGTGGCCAGTGATAAGGCCCTAGCCCATCAGCTGTGTAGAAATGAATTTCCACATAGAGATGGTAAATAGTAAAACAAGTAAAGTGTCTACCAGAAGGAAAAAGAGTACAATACATGTGGATAGATGCATGGGCAGGCTGAGAGAGAGTCATGCCCTACTGGCAGATTGAATCACTTTATGGGGCATTTTTTTCCAGGTTTCTTTGGCCAGTCATCTTGCTTTGCCTGGTTCCGAGTCTGTATTTGGTGTATCTCAGGGTCCTCCCATGTGTGCGCACAGCTCTTAGCCAAGATGAATTCTAGTGAAGAGGCCTGTGGGTAGGTTGACATCACTGACTATGAGGTGATGCCCCTCACTTTTTGACCTCCAAAGAAACTTTCTGCACATATATAGTTGGGATGATCTCCTTGACTTTGGGAATGAGGAATATGAGGTCTTTTTTCTGGGCAGGGCTTAGCTCCTCACCCACTCCTGCTATTTTGGAGTTTGCATCCCTGGGATACAAACTCCAGCTGCTCAGCCTGGGCCCCATCTATCTCCTGCCTCAGTTTCTCTCCATCTGTCTTTAGTTTCAAGTTTCAGTTCAGTCCCTCAGTCGTGTTCAACTCTTTGTGACCCCATGGACTGCAGCCTGTCAGGCCTCCCTGTCCATGAACAATGCCCAGAGCTTGCTCAAACTCAAATTCATCAAGTCAGTGATGCCGTCCAACCATCTCATCCTTTGTCGACACCTTCTCCTCCCACCTTCAATCTTTCCCAGCATCAGGGTCTTTCCTAATGAGTCAACTCGTCGCATCAGGTGGCCAAAGTACTGGAGCTTCAGCTTCAGCATTGGTCCTTGCAATGAATATTCAGGATTGATTTCCTTTAGGATTGACTGGTTTGATCTCCTTGCAGTCCAAGGGACTCTCAAGAGTCTTCTCCAACACCACAGTTCAAAAGCATCAATTCTTCAGCACTCAGCCTTCTTTACTGTCCAACTATCACATCCAAACGTGGCTATTAGTAAAACCATAATTTTGACTATACAGACTTTTGTAGGCAAAGTAATGTCTCTGTTTTTTAATATGCTCTCTAGGTTTGTCATAGCTTTTCTTCCAAGGAACAAGCATCTTTTAATTTCATGGCTGCAGTCAACCATCTGCAGGGATTTTGGAGCCCAAGAAAATAAAGTCTCTTACTGTTTCCATCAGTTCCCCATCTATTTGCCATGAAGTGATGGGACCAGATACCATGATCTTAGTTTTCTGAATGTTGAGTTATAAGTCAGCTTTTCACTCTCCTCTTTCACTTTCATCAAGAGGCTCTTTAGTTCTTCTTCACTTTCTGCCATAAGGGTGGTGTCATCTGCATATCTGAGGTTATTGATATTTCTCCCAGCAATCTTGATTCCAGCTTGTGCTTCATCCAGCCCAGCATTTCGCCTGATATACTCTGCATATAAGTTAAATAAGCAGGGTGACAATATACAGCCTTGACATACTCCTTTCCCAATTTGGAACCAGTCTGTTGTTCCATGTCCAAGTCTAATTGTTGCTTCTTGACCTTCATACAGATTTCTCAGGAGGCAAGTCAGCTGGTCTGGTAGTCCCATCTCTTGAAGAATTTTCCACAGTTTGTTGTGGTCCACACAGTCAAAGGCTTTGCTGCTGCTGCTGCTGCTAAGTTGCTTCAGTCGTGTCCAACTCTTTGTGACCCCAGAGACGGCAGCCCACCAGGCTCCCCCATCCCTGGGATTCTCCAGGCAAGAACACTGGAGCGGGTTGCCATTTCCTTGTCCAATGCATGAAAGTGAACAGTGAAAGTGAAGTAGCTCAGTCATGTCTGACCCTCAGCGACCCCATGGACTGCAGTCTTCCAGGCTCCTCCGTCCATGGGATTTTCCAGGCAAGACTACTGGAGTGGGCTGCCATTGCCTTCTCTGTAGTGTAGTCAATGAAGCAGATGTTTTTCTGGAACTTTCTTCATTTTTCAATGATCCAGTGGATATTGGCAATTTGCTCTTTGGTTCCTATGCCTTTTCTAAATCCAGCTTGAGTATCTGGAAGTTTTTAATTCATGTACTGTTGAAGCCTAGCTTGGAGAATTTTGAACGCTACTTTGCTAGCGTGTGAGATGAGTGCAATTGTGCAGTAGTTTGAGTATTCTTTGGCATTGCCTTTCTTTGGGATTGGAATGAAAACTGACCTTTTCCAGTCCTATGGCCCAGCTGGGGTGAAATACCTGTTGCACAGCACTGGGGAGAATCACATGACATGGTGCACATAAAACACTTAATACGAGGCAAGGATTCAGTAAATTTTCCAGTTGAGCTATTTCAAATCCTAAAAGATGATGCTGTGAAAGTCTGCACTCAATATGCCAACAAATTTGGAAAACTCAGCAGTGGCCACAGAGCTGGAAAAGGTCAGTTTTCATTCCAATCGCAAAGAAAGGCAATGCCAAAGAATGCTCAAACGACCACACAATTGCACTCATCTCACATGCTAGTCAAGTAATGCTCAAAATTCTCCAAGCCAGGCTTCAGCAATACGTGAACCGTGAACTTCCAGATGTTCAAGCTGGTTTTAGAAAAGGCAGCGGAACCAGAGATCAAATTGCCAACATCTGCTGGATCATTGAAAAAGCAAGAGAGTTCCAGAAAAACATCTATTTCTGCTCCATTGACTATGCCGAAGGCTTTGACTGTGTGGACCACAACAAACTGTGGAAAATTCTTCAAGAGGTGAGACTACCAGACCAGCTGACCTGCCTCCTGAGATATCTGTATGCAGGTCAAGAAGCAACAGTTAGACCTGGACATGGAACAACAGACTGGTTCCAAATTGGTAAAAGAGTATGTCAAGGCTGTATATTGTCACCCTGCTTATTTAACTTATATGCAGAGTACATCAGGCGAAATGCTGGGCTGGATGAAGCACAAGCTGGAATCAAGATTGCTGGGAGAAATATCAATAACCTCAGATATGCAGATGACACCACCCTTATGGCAGAAAGTGAAGAAGAACTAAAGAGCCTCTTGATGAAAGTGAAAGAGGAGAGTGAAAAGCTGACTTATAACTCAACATTCAGAAAACTAAGATCATGGTATCTGGTCCCATCACTTCATGGCAAATAGATGGGGAACTGATGGAAACAGTAAGAGACTTTATTTTCTTGGGCTCCAAAATCCCTGCAGATGGTTGACTGCAGCCATGAAATTAAAAGATGCTTGTTCCTTGGAAGAAAAGCTATGACAAACCTAGAGAGCATATTAAAAAACAGAGACATTACTTTGCCAACAAAGGTCCGTCTAGTCAAAGCTATGGTTTTTCCAGTAGTCATCTATGGATGTGAGAGTTGGACTATAAAGAAAGCTGAGTGCTGAAGAATTGATGCTTTTGAACTGTGGTGTTGGAGAAGACTCTTGATAGTCTCTTGGACTACAAGGCGATCCGATCAGTCCATCCTAAAGGAAATAAATCCTGAATATTCACTGGAAGGACTGATGCTGAAGCTGAAACTCCAATACTTTGACCACCTGATGGGAAAAACCGACTCCTTAGAAAAGACCCTGATGCTGGGAAAGATTGAAGGTGGGAGGAGAAGGGGACGACAGAGGATGAGATGGTTGGATGGCATCACCGACTCAATGGACATGAGTTTGAGTAAACTCCGGGAGCTGGTACTGGACAGGGAGGCCTGGCGTGCTGCGGTCCATGGGGTTACAAAGAGTCAGACACGATTGAGTGACTGAACTGAACTGAGAACAAATGAAGACATGGCAGCAGACAGTACTGGCTTTAGCAATGAATACAATCCACTCAGGGTTTTGTGGTAAGAACAAGGTGACCTGGTGCCTGAAGCTGCAAAGCTGACTTTAGACTTTTGTGTTCAACACAAGAAGAGAGGTCATTTCAGAGAAAAAACAGGGTGAGAAAAGTCAAATTGAATGACCTGCTCTGTGAGAAGTTGGCATGTCCCTGGAGCCCATTAAGATGGACAAGTTGGGTAGCAGTTTGAACAGTTTTTGTTTTCCTGTGGCAGGAAAAGCTAGGAGCCTTACTCCTATCATGTTGAAGAAAAAGAAACTTTTACGTGGAAAAGGTGCATTTTAGCATGTATCTTATGCTTAAGAGAAACAGCAACAACAACAAAACAGACCCATTACATTTATTTTGCTAACTGTGAATGTTGGAATTGAGTACATAGAATTGAAGAGAAGATGTTAAAGTTCTTGTTAACATTTAAAAAGGCCTGTCTGCCATTTTTTTCTGAAATGCCCTTTTAAAACATTGGGGGACTTCCTTTGTGATCTGCCTGTTAAGAATCTACCCTGCAATGCAGAGGATGCAGGTTCAACCCCTGGTTAGGGAAATAAGACCTCACATGCCACAGGGTAACTACTGAGCCCTCACACTCTAAAGCCCATGCTCCGCAACTAGAAAAAGCCTGCATGCTGCAGAGAAGACCTGGTGCAGCCAAAAGTTTAATAGTATGGAAAACCCACAGGCTCCCCTGTCCACAGAATTCTCCACTGAATACTGGAGTGAGTTGCCATTTCCTACTCCAGGGGATCTTCTTAACCCAGGGATCCAACCCCACTCTCCTGCATTGCAGGCAGATTCTACCATTTGAGCCACTAGGGAAGCCCATAGGTATTGGTATTCCATCTAAAATACAATCATATATGTGAACATACAATTACCTCTGGAAAGGGAACTCCATCATAACTGAAAGTAAGCTATGGCAATAATCAAGCTTTTTTCCCTTTTTCTCAGCATGGCACACCCAAATTTCAAGTCGAATTTACATCATAAATTACACATGGTCATCACTGTATGCATTTCACATCTCTTGAATATTTAAAAGCTAAAACTTTTGGAGATAGAGAGTTCAGAGGATTCCCTGAGAAGGGTCAGAGACTTCCACTCTGAGTTATTCGATTACTGCCAGAATTTACATGTTAGCAGAAAAATCTTACAGTGAATACTTCAAAAAGGCAGGGGATTAGCAAATCTATCCATGATGAGCTTTAGTGAAAATTCTCTTATATTAGTTATGCCCAGGAAAGTTTGATGGTCCAGTTTGCTAAAAGGAGTCTGTCCTAGGCAGGGCTGGGCGGTGAGGAGTCAGGGGAGTGAACTGGAGGGAAAGGCAAGAATGCTAGGGAGGGGCTGCAGGAGGCCCTGGGCTCTGCCCCACCCACAGAGGGCTGGACGTTTGCTTTGGAAAAAAACAGCAGAAGGAGCACCTGCAGCCTTAAATCATTCTTTCCTGGATCTCAGCCTGACTACCATCAGCCAGGCTGCCTGGAAGAACCATCTGGAGATGGGAACATTCTCCTAAACATCTTCTCTGGCAAAGACAGGCATAATGGGGTGGGGTGGAGTCGGAGTGGTAGTCTCTTTTAGCCATTTTATAAGCTGATTACAAAAGGGGGGCTCAGAACTTTGAGTTTATTATTATATATTTTACTTGCACTGAAAAGAAGTGAAAAGGTGATTCTAATATGCAGCTGGGGCTGAGAATTACCAACTTAAATGAAAGATGAGTTCTGAGGAGGGATAAAAGAATTTTAATACTTGCAGTACCATTACTTTGGGTTAAGAATTTTCTCCCTTAAATGGAAATGCTCTAAGAGGTTGGAGCCACATATTAAAACTCTAAAAAGATCTTAGTGGGAGTGATTTTATCAACTTTCCTTTCTCCTCATGAGTAGATGTTCAGGAGGGGCTGGTAGTGGAATCAAAGAAACCAAGGTTGACTAGAAAGCCATTGATTTGCTCTGTGTTTATTTTGTTATTTAGAATTTTTATACTTTAAGTCAAATTGATAATATTCTCTTCATATTTTTCATTTTGTGTATTAATTGTAGTATAAAGTTGGAAACCTAGTTGATAATGTATAAATGGTTACTAAGCACATACCACCAACCCAGCAATTCTACTTTTTTGGATATATTCTGGAAAGACTGCTCTGTGAATGCACAGGCAAATATATACAAAGGTGTTTTTTGTATTGTTTTTAACAGGAAAAATTGGGAACAATCCAAATGTCACTGAATACAGAAATGGATCGATAAATTGGAGCAAGTTATAAAATGTCTTAAAATAGTGCCTCTCTTCTGGGGCAAATCATTTCACAGTGATGAAGATGGGTGATGAATTTCACTCATTTAACAGGTGTGTAATGAATGGCTGCTAGGTTTTACGTGTAATAATACTATGCTAGGTACTGTGGATACAGAAAGACAGATCACCTGCTTTCACGAAGCTCATAGCCTGGCCATCTTTGTATTTTACTGACCAAAGTATGATCCTGAAATTTATTTAGAGTTATCTTTTGATCATTTTAGCAGCTGACTTGGTCTTGGAGTCAATTATTAAATTACATTGACAAATATTCAAATTGACATCAAATGATTTTACTGACAGAGCAAATCATTGACTTTATAGTCAGCCTTAGTTTCTTTGATTCTACTGTCGGCCCCTCCTAAAGATCTCCTCACAAGGAGAAAGGAAAGTTGATAAAATCACTCCTACTGAGATCTTTTTAGAGACTTAACAGGGTGCTCCAACCTCTTAGAGCATTTCCACTTTAAGGGAGAAAATTCTTAACCAGCCAAAGTGATGGTACTGCAAGTATCAAATTCTTTACTCTACCCCTCAGAACTCTTCATTCATTTATGTCGGTGACTTTCAGCCCCAGCTGCACATTAGAATCACCTGGGGAGTGATTCTTAAAAACACTGATCCCTGAGCCCTAATAGAGACCAATTAAATAAGAATTCCCAAAGGTACAGCCTGGGACCTGAAATTTTCTAAAAGCTCCCTTGGTAACCCTAATAGGCAGACTTGGTTGAAATCAATCAAAATGTCCATCTCCAGTAAAATTCTACAGTTAGCTAATGCATAAACAACCACAGAGGGACAAATAGGAGATTGAAAAGGCTGTTCTTAACTTGTGATAGGACTAGTGATGAAGAATCTGCCTGCCAATGCAGGAGATATAAGAGATGCAGGTTCGATTCCTGGGTTGGGAAGATTGCCCTAGAGGAGGAAATGGCAACCCACTCCAGTATTGTTGCCAGGAGAATCCCACTGGCAGAGGAACCTGGTGGGCTACAGTTCATGTGATCGCAAAGAGGCAGACACGACTGAGGATCTGAGCACAATTCATCTAGAAAAGTTAAGATTGGGGAAATGATTGAGAGAGCAGTCTCTGGAGTCGGACCAGGCAAGTGTGTGTCAATGCTGCACACACAAGCTGTGTGAGTGGGTACATCAATCCCTTGACCTGTAATATGGGAGCAGGAATAATACCTACGCCTCCTAGGATCAGTATGAATAGAAATATTGGGTTGGCCAAGAAGTTCATTTGGTTAGTGAATGCATTGTTCAATCAAGTTCTTGGTGAAAATGGAAAAAAAAAAATGGGTCTTATTTTTTACTTAAAATTGAGCAAACTTCTTGGCTAAGTCAATACTTAGTCCAGAGTCTGTCTATTACCATTAGATCCTTCCAGTGCTGCTTCCGATTTCCCCTACTCTTTAAAACTTTCTTTCAGTCACTCAAGAAGAGTATATTACTTGCTTCTCTAGGCTCACACTTTCTCTACTGAGACTAGTATTACTTAGCTGTTTATCAGTTGGCAATGCAGTTGATGTTCTTCCTGTCTATCTCCCCTTACAGTAGTTTTCTGTTAAGTGAAGTGTTTTACACTAGGGAGAATTACCTTATCACTAAAGGAAATAAGCATCACTTCATACTTTACTGATATTTTAAAAATCACCCTCCTATTTTAACTCTTTGAGAAAGTAGAAGCCACCAGAAGGAAATGTCTGCAGGCTCCCACCACCACCTCTACTCGCCGCCTGCATCCATGCCAATACACCCACCCCCCTTCCTTCACTACCATGGATACATGATCCTCTCCCCTGATAAAGGCCGTCCCCTCCACTGGCTCATGAGGTCTCATCCTTTCTTGTCTACTAAGATGCTGCCTTCTGGATTTCACTAGTATCAGTGAAGTGTCTGTTGCCTCCAATCAAGAGGCAGATGGTACCCAAGATTGCACAGGGACACTGGACTTATGTAAAATTCACTTCTTACCTGGGTTCTAATCATAAAAAATAAATAAGGGAAAACCCTCTACCCAACAGGGCCTCTTCTTTAATATTAACAGTAATGTTAATATTAATTTCAGGCCATTACTCATCCATTAACATTAATGTTAATATTAAAGTTAATAGTAATATTAATAGCAGCAAGGGGAAAAGCAAGTCTCAGCCAGAGCTTGTGAGTCTTACTAGAATGTGTAAGTTACTGAGCAAGTTATTTATCTTCCCTGAGCCTCAGTTCCTCTTTTGTAAAGCAAATCAGGATAAAGATTCAATGATATAGAGCCTAGCACAAATGTCTGACACATAGTAAGTGCTCAAGAAATGCTGGGTATGATTCATCCAAAAAGTCAAAGTCGCTCAGTTGTGTTTGGCTCTTTGCAACCCCATGGACTACAGCCTGCCAGGCTCCTCTGTCCATGGAATTCTCTAGGCCAGAATACTGGAGTAGGTAGCCATTCCCTTCTCCAGGAGACCTTCCCAACCCAGGGATTGAACTCAGGTCTCCCACACATATAGGCAGATTCTTTACCAGCTGAGCTACCAGGGAAGCCTTGATTCATCCAAGTCTTTCCTTAAATCTTTCTTTCTTAGTCCTTCACTGACCACACTATCTAAAATAGTATCAGTGATATCATCTCTTTAACCTGCCTTATTTATTTTCTTCATAGACCTTACCACTACCTGACATTATGAAGTGTGTGTGTGTATGTGTGCATGTATGTTAGCAACCTCAGATAGAGGTGATTAATTATAGGGAATGACATGTTTTTTCAGACAGTTTATTCATTTATGTTAAGAGAGTTTCCCTTAAAAATGTTAATTTTGCTGAATCTCTATCGAATGCAATGGCATTTTTCTTATTTCTGCAGTTAGCAGTAGAAAGAAAAGCTCTGTCTCAATGAACTCACAAAAAACCCTTTGAATAGGTCTAATTATGTTAAAAGTTAAATGGTAAAGCAGATTTAACAGGCACATTCTATCCCTGAAGTTTTGCTGTTTCAAGCAAAAGTTTCTTTGACTGATAAACATTTACTCTTTAATCTACCACACACAATAAAGGGAAGCAGTCAAAATGGTGAGCAAATGAAACATAAATTTATAAATAACTATTTAAATAAGAAATCAGTTTAGCACAAAATGAGTCCCATTCTAGTATCATATTTGATGTAAAGCTCTTGTTCTCTCAGGACCCAGAATTCAGCACTGAAAATGTTCTCATTTTACTTAACTTACCTGCCTGTATGAAATAATTTCATGGTCAACATGAAGTTAACTTGGCTTGTCAAATCACTTGTCTGGGAAATAGATCAAGATGGACAGGAAGACACAGAAAGAGGCAGGAAAGGCAGTGGTCTATTTCACAATCATATTTGGGGAGTTTTTTTCATTAAACTTCTATTCTTTTGGAGAAGGAAATTACAACCCACTCTAGTACTCTTGCCTAGAAAATCCCGTGGACAGAGGAGCCTGGTAGGCTGCAGTCCATGGGCTCACAAACAATGGGACAGGACTTCACTTTTACTTTTTTCTTTACGGTAATATACTGCAAATGTCTTTAAGTTGAATACTTGAATGCTAGCACTAAACGATTATATTTGACTAGACTATGGATAGGATGTACTTAACTATCTCAACTCACCTACAGAGTCAAGGATTCCACAGTGTGCTTCCCTCCTCTCACCCCTCCCTCTTCACTGTGTCCTTTAACTGTGTGCTCAGGTGTCCCCATCCTTAATAAAACCAACAACCCTCCCCCACACCTGTCATAATCATCAAACAGGTTCCTTTGATCTTATTAATCTTCTCCTTCACTTGAGTGGCACTTTTCTTTATGTCATTAATTTTCATTGTCTCCCCTTCCTCATGACCTACTCATAGCCCAACATCTTAGGTAATTCCTCTCTGATATGCCACTAAAATTACCCTTTAATAATATGTATTCTTAATCACCAAGTGGGATAGCTTTCTCTCAGTATTTATTCTCCCTGACTTCCCTGGCATTTGATGATTTTTTTAAAAAACCTTTGGACTGAGTTCAGTTCAGTTCAGTCGCTCAGTTGTGTTTGACTCTTTGTGACCACCAGACCTCCTTGTCCATCACCAACTCCCAAAGTTTACCCAAATTCATGTCCATTGAGTTGGTGATGCCACCCAACCATCTCATCCTCTGTCGTCCCCTTCTCCTCCCACCTTCAATCTTTCCCAGCATCAGGGTCTTTTCCAAGGAGTCAGTTCTTCGCATCAGGTGGCCAAAGAATTGGAATTTCAGCTTCAGCATCAGTCCATCCAATGAACACTCAGGACTGATTTCCTTTAGGATGCACTGATTGGGTCTCCTTGCTGTCCAAGAGAGTAAGAGTCTTCTCCAACACCACGGTTCAAAAGCATCAATTCTTCAGAGCTCAGCTTTCTTTATAGTTCAGATCTCACATCCATACATGACTACTGGAAAAACCATAGCTTTGACTAGATGGACCTTTGTTGGCAAAGTAATGTCTCTGTTTTTTAGTATGCTGTCTAGGTTGGTCATAACCTTCCTTCCAAGGAGTAAATGTCTTTCAATTTCATGGCTGCAATCACCATCTGCAGTGATTTTTGGAGCCCCCCAAAATAAAGTCTGACACTGTTTCCACTGTTTCCCCATCTATTTCCCATTTAGTGATGGGACCAGATGCCATGATCTTAGTTTTCTGAATGTTGAGCTTTAAACCAACTTTTACACTGTCCTCTTTCACTTTCATCAAGAGGCTCTTTAGTTCTTCTTCACTTTCTGCCATAAGGGTGGTGCCATCTGCATATCTGAGGTTATTGATATTTCTCCCAGAAATCTTGATTTCAGCTTGCAATTCACCCAGCCCAGCGTTTCTCATGATGTATTCTGCATATAAGTTAAATAAGCAGGGTGACAATATACAGCCTTGACATACTCCTTTTCCTATATGTCAAAAACAAATTTATGGTTACCAGGGACTAAGAGCAAGGGGAGGGATAAATTGGGAGATTGGGACTGACATATCCACACTATGATATATAAAATAGATAACTAATAAGGACCTACTGTATAGCACAGAGAACTCTACTCAATATTCTATAATGGCCTATATGGGAAAAAAATCTAAACGAGAGTGAATATTTATATATATATATAAATATATGTATAACTGATTCACTTTGCTATAAAGCAGAAACTAACACATTATAAATCAACTATACTCCAATAAAAATTTAAAAACAAACGAAAACTTGATCCCTCTCTTTATATCCCTACCCTGGATTATACAAGTTCTCTTCATTCTCCTCTGCTTCTTCTGATTCCTGTAAACCCCTGAAAGCAGATGTTTCTCAAGGTTCTCTTCTCTCTTTAAAGACACTGCTTTCCGGGTCTTACCCACTCCCACAGTCTCAACTGTTAAGGGAAGGAAGCTCCCTAGTTTTCCTTCATTCTTAGCCTCTGGTGCCACCTCAAACTCTACATGTCCAAAACCAAACCCAACATTTTCCCTTGCAATTGATTGTGCCTTAAGAGTTTCTCATTTTATCTGATGAATGAAACCACTATTTTCCCAGTCCAAATTAAAAGCCTTGGAAATTCTGTGGCTTCTCCCTCTCCCATCTAATGAGATGCCATCTAATGAGGTATCTACATCCCTATGCCCTTCCCATCACACACCATCTGCACTATCACCACTCTAAAACAGCCTCTCATTGCCTTTTTCCTGGAACATTACTTTGTATGTGTGCAGGCGTGTGTGCTGTCGCTTCAGTTGTGTCTGACTCTTTGCGACTCTATTGACTGTAGCCTGCCAGGCTCCTCTGTCCATGGGATTCTCCAAACAAGAATACTGGAGTGGGTTGCCATGCCCTCTTCCAGGGGATCTTCTCAACCTAGGGATCAAACCCACATTTCCTATGCCTCCTGCATTGCAGGTGGATTCTTCACTGCTGAGCCACCGACAGAGCCTGGACCATTACCTTATTTCCTAATTATCTCCCTCTTTCTGGCCTCCAGTCTGTCTTTCACTAATGCAACTGTAGCCACTGACAGCCTGTGCTCAAAAGCCTTCGAGGTCTTGCATTGCCTACTACATTAAGTCTAAATGAAGGGGGCCTTAATCTGCATCAGTTACATGAGGATGTCTATGAAAAGAGTAAGAGGGGTAGTAAACTGCTCCTCTGCACATAGTGTCTTCAGAATTGTGTCCTATGGAGGTGTTTCCCCCAAAGGGGATATCAGAAACACTGAGTTCAGTCAGAATTCAGTGTCCAGGATGGGGAATGATTAATGACCATATCATAGAATGAGTGGTTTTAAAAATTGGAGATATTTTGGCCATAATGACCACAACTGGGGGGGGGGGGGTAAAAAAAGACGTTGGAAAAAAGGGCTTTTGTTCTGTGTGGCCGTAAGATGTAGAACTTGAGCAAACAGATTCAAGCCATAAGAAAAATGGTTTTAGCTCAATAAAGAGAAAATAGAAGTAAACAAAGTTGGGGCAGGAACTCTCAAGAGGTAGCAGATTCTGTTATCAGAGGTTAACATTTAAACTAGATGTATTTGCAAGAATTTTAAAGACTTGAATCAAGAATACAATTCTTTTCAGTCAGGCAATTGTTTGGTTGCATAGCTCTTTCTCAGTCTAGTAGGAAAGACCAACTGATTTTCAAAGCTTTCTCTCTGAGTTTTCATACATGTCTATGTTATTACCTAGCTGCAATTTCCTTGATTTATACTTTCTCCTGTCAAAATCTTACCGACTTTTGAAGGGCCAAATCTTCTATTTTGGTATTGAAGTATAGTTGATTTATAATGTTGCTGTTGTTGTTGAGTTGCTCAGTTGCATCCAGATCCTGCGAACCAATGGACTGTAGCACAACACAGTCCTCTGTCCTCCACTGTCTCCCAGCATTTGTGCAAATTCATGTCTATTGTGTCAGTGATGCTAGCCATCTCATCCTCTGCCACCTCCTTCTCCTTTTGTCTTCAGTATTTCCCAGCATCAGAGTGTTTTTGAATGACTCAGCTCTTCACATCAGGTGGCCAAAGTATTGGAGCTTCAGTTTCAGCAACAGTCCTTCCAATAAACATTCAGGGTTGACTTCCTTTAGGATTGACTGGTTTGATCTTTTTGCAGTCCAAGGAACTCTAAAGAGTCTTCTCCAGCACCACAATTCGAAAGGATCAATTCTTTGGTGCTCAGCCTTCTTTATGGTCCAGCTCTCACATCTGTACATGACTACTGGAAAATCCATAGCTTTGACTATACAAAGTGATATCTCTGCTGTCTAGGTTTGTCATAGCTTTTCTTCCAAGGAGCAAGGGACTTTAAACTTCATGGCTGCAGTCACCATCCACAGTGATTTTGGAGCCCAAGAATATAAAATCAGTCACTGCTTCCATTTTCCCCTTCTATTTACCATGAAGTGATGGGACTGAATGCCATAATCTTAGTTTTTTTGAATGTTGAGTTATAAGCCGGCTTTTTCCACTCTCCTCTTTTACCCTCATCAAGAGGCTCTTTAGTTCCTCTTCACTTTCTACCATTAAAGTGATATCATCTGCATATCTGATGTTGTTGATATTTTCCCCCTCAATCTTGATTCCAGCTTGTGATTCATCCATCCTAGCGTTTTGCATGATGTACTCTGCATAGAAGTTAGGTAAGCAGGATGATAGTATGTGGCCTTGTCATACTCCTTTCCCAATTTTGAACCAGTCCATTGTTCTATGTCTAGTTCTAACTGTTGCTTCTTGATCCACATACAGGTTTCTCAGGAGACAGGTAAGGTGGTCTAGTATTCCCATCTCTTTAAGAATTTTCCACAGCTTGTTGTGATCCACACAGTCAGAGATTTAATGTAGTCAATGAAGCAGAAGTAGATGTTTTTCTGAAACTCCTTTGCTTTCTCCATGATCTAAGGAATGTTGGCAATTTGATCTCTTGCTCCTCTGCCTCTTTGAAACCCAGCTTGTGCATCTGGAAGTTCTCAGTTCATATACTACTGAAGCCCAGCATGAAGGATTTTGAGCATAACCTTGCTAGAATGTGAAATGAGTGCAATTTTAGAGTAGTTTGAACATTTTTTGGCATTGCCTTTCTTTTGGATTGGAATGAAATCTGACCTTTTCCTGTGGCCACTGCTGAGTTTTCCAAATTTGCTGACATATTGAGTGCAGCACTTTAACAGCATCATCTTTTAGGAGTTTAGCTCAGCTGGAATTCTGTCACCTCCACTAGCTTTCTTCATAGTAATGCTTCCTAAGGCCCACTTGACTTCACACTCCAGGATGTCCAGTTTTAGCTGAGTGACTGCACCATCATGGTTATCTGGGTCATTAAGATCTTTTTTGTATAGTTCTGTGTATTCTGTGCCATCTCTTCTTAGTCTCCTCTGCTTCTGTTAGGTCCTTACCATTTCTGTCTTTTATTGTGCCCGTCCTTGCATGGTGTTCCCTTGATACCTCCAATTTTCCCAAAGAGATCTTTAGTGTTTCCCATTTTGTTGTTTTCCTCTATTTCTTTGCCTTGTTCATCTAAGTGGACCCTCTTATCTTACCTTGCTGTTCTCTGAAACTTGGCATTCAGTTGGGTATGTCTTCCTTTTTCTCCCTTGCCTTTCGCTTCTCTCTTTCCTCAGCTAATTGTAAAGGCTCCTCAGACAACTACTTTGCCTTCTTGCATTTCTTTTTCTTTGGGATGATTTTGGTCAGTGCCTCCTGTACAATGTTACAAACCTCTGTCTATACTTCTGCAGGCACTGTGTCTACCAGATCTAATCCCTTGAATCTATTCATCACCTCCACTGTATAATCCTAAGGTATTTGATTTAGGGCTTCCCTGACTCAGATCGTAAAGAATCTGCCTGCAATGTGGGAGACCTGGGTTTGATTCCTGGGTTGGGAAGATCCCCTGGGGAAGGAAATGGCAACCCACTCCAGTGTTCTTGCCTGGAGAATTCCATGAACAGAGGAGCCTGGAGAGCTACAGTCCGTGGATGGGGTCAAAAAGAGTTGGATACGACTGAGTGACTAACACACTGAATGGCCTGGTGGTTTTCCCTACTTTCTTCGATTTAAGCCTGAATTTTGCAATAAGGAGCTCATGATCTGAGCCTGTCCATCTTGGGTGGCCCTGAACAGCATGGCATATAGAGCTTCATTGAGTTATTCAAACCCTTCACCTTGACATGGTTGTGATCCTTGAAGGGTTTATAGTGTTGTGCCAACATTATATTGAATATAGTTCCCTGTGCTGTACAGCAGGACCTTGTTATCTATCCTATATATCATAGTTTATATCTGCTAACCCCAATTCACAGTTCTTACCCTCCAACCCTCCTCCTTCTTGCCAACAACAAGTTTGTTCTTTATGTCTATAAGTCCATTTCTGTTTCATAGATAGGCTCATTTGTGTAATATTTTAGATTCTACATGTAAGTGATATCATATGTATTTGTCTTTTTCTGACTTACTTCACTTAGTATGATAATTTCTGGTTGCATCCATGTTGCTGCAAATGCCATTATTCCATTCTGTTTTATGGCTGAGTAATAGTCCATTGTACCTATGTACCACATCTTATTTACCCAGTCCTCTGTGATGGACATTAGGTTGTTTCCATCTTTTGGCTATTGTGAATAGTTCTGCTGTTAACATAGAGGTGCATATATATTTTTGAATTATAGTTTTGTCTGGATATAGGCCTGAGAGTAGGACTGAATGGATCATATGGCAATTCTATTTTTAGTTTTCTGAGGAACCTCCATGCTATTTTCCACACTGGCTGCACCAATTACATTCCCACTAACAGTGTAGGAGGGTTCCCTTTTCTCCACACCCTCTCTAGCATTTGTTATCTGTAGACTTTTGATCATGGGCATTCTGACTGGTGGGAGGTGGTAACTCATTGTAGTTTTGATTTGCATTTATCTTATGATTAGTGATATTGATCATCTTTTCATGTTGTCTACTGACCATCTGTATGTCTTCTTTGGAGAAATGTCTACTGAGGTCTTCTCTGCCCATTTTTTGATTGAATTGTTTGTTTTGTTGTTTTTGAGTTATATGAGCTGTTTGTGCATTTTGGAGATTAAACCCTTATCTGTCACATAATTTGCAAATATTTTCTCCCATTTTGTAGGTTGTCTTTTCATTTTGTATGGCTTTGTTTGCTGTGCAAAAGCTTGTAAGTTTGATCAGGTCTTAAGAGCCAAATCCTATTTTATATTTTTAAAGGAAAGTTCTCTCTTCCAACCTCAGACCCCACCATGAATTTTTGAGTTGTTCTTCTACTCCAAAACTTCAGTGTTTCATGTATCCACTTGGGGCACTTTAATATTCTTGCTCATGTTACTTGTGTATATTTCTCCTTTTGCCTAACGGGATATCAATTTCATGGGGCAGGAATTACCTTTATGTCCTCTATAAACCTTACTATAATAGAATTCCTTCCTTAGTCATTCAACACACATTTATTGTTTCTTTAGAATTAAAAGACTAGACTAAATCATCTCTAAGGAGCCTTCCAACTTAAAAACAAAAAGTGTATGAATCTAGCTCTAGGGCTTATATAACAAATGTACAAAAGACCTCTCTGTGCCCATACGGACTGTGAGAGTTAAGAGTCAGATATGCTGATGTCACACTAGTGTTATAGGAAAGTTTATAAAATCTGATTTTGAAAAGTAGGTAGGTTTATTTTTCAAGAACTTTTGCAACCTTTCTATTGAGATAGTCAACACATGTTCCTGATAGAACTTTGAACATTAAAAGAATTGCACATCTGGTTATAGTTTTATGAAATTAAGTGACACTAAATCAGAGCTCCACAAAGTTAAAGGTTGTATAATTAAGAACATTCAAAAGGTAAACAGGGAACTCTGGCAAGACTTAAGAGGGGGAACATCTTATTGTGATCTCTCAGAAATATTTACCACTCATTTATCTCCACCATTTCTTCCTGCTCTTCATGGCAGCAACCATTGTTGCTGACTTGGGCTTGGCAAATTGCTGCCAAGAGTCCAGATGTTTCTCAGTGTGCATCTATGGAAACTTGTATTGTCCAAATTTCATAAGACAGGCTCTCAGACTAGGTTAGATAAAACAAGGAAAAAAAAAAAAAAAAAAGCCCAGAGCAACTTAGAAAATGAAGCCTGAGTTTTTTTGTCTCAATTACTCTCCTCCTCTTTTCTCTTCCCATCTGTGTGCAGTTCTCAGTGACTCAAATTAGAGATGTTAAAAGCCAAATTAGTTGGAAGGCATGTCTTCCACCTCCAGGAAAATCCAAGTATATGGAAGTTTAGTGGGGTAGTTTGATCATGTCAGAAGTGTCTTTTACTTTCGGTCCTTCTCAGGAAACAGTCTTCAGAATTTCTTTGGCTATCAGTCATTAAAGTCTCGTCTCTCTGTCATGTCCAATATTTGGTGACTGCATGGACTGAAGCCTGTCAGGCTCCTATGTCCATGGGATTTTCCAGGCAAGAATGTTGGAGTGGGTTGCCATTTCCTTTTCCAGTGGGTCTTCCTGACCCAGGGATCAAACCTGGGTCTCCCACATTGCAGACAGACCCTTTACCATCTGAGCCACCAGGGAAGCCCTCAGTCATTAAAAGCCCCTTAGAAAAGTTTGAGAGGAAGCTTTTCCATGTAAGTCTGAGGCAAAGGTGATGCTGAAAAGAAGAGAAAGTTCTGCAACTCCCTTAACCACAAGGGCACCTCCAGCATTCACAAAACGCAGTGGTTTTCCTCAAAGCACAGCCTAGGGTTTCTTTTATTTTTTCAAACTTGTATTGGGGTATAGCCGATTAACAGTGTTGTGGTAGTTTCAGGTGAGCAGTGAAGGGGCTCACTGTATATTTATATACATGTATCCATTCTCCCCCAAAGCCTTCTCCCATCCAGGCTGCCACATGACATTGAGCAGAGTTCCCTCTGCTATACAGCAGGTCCTTGTTGGTTACCCATTTTAAATATAGCAATGTGTATACGACCTTCCCAAAGCCCCTAACTGTCCCTTTTCCCCAGTAGCCATAAGTTCATTTTTTAAGTCTTGAGTCTCTTTCTGTTTTGTACGTAATTTCATTCATTATGTTTAGACTCCACATATAAGGGATGTCATACGATATTTCTCTATCTGATTTGCTTCATTCAGTATGACACCCTCTAGGTCCATCCATGTTGCTGCAAATGACATTATTCCTGCAATCCCACTCCTGGGCCTATAAACAGAGAAAAAAAATGATCAGAAAGGATACATGCCCCAGTGTTTGTTGCAGCACTGTTTGCAATATACAGGACGTGGAAGCAAGGGCTTGTGCTATCTGCTGCTTGCCCCTCCATGCTCTGACTTCTCTTCCCTTTCAGCCTGAACAGGAGAAAATCAGAATAATACAGTCCAAAAACAATCAACAAGATGGTTGCAAGTTTTTTTTTTTTTTTTTTTCGCCTGGATACATGCTCTAAAGAAAGAAAAATTAAGGATTAACAAGTTGCAATGAGAGTCATGCTGCCCAATTACAAGTGTGATCTCATATTTTTCTGGTAACTTGACAATGAGACTAAAAGATTTTAAAATTTAAGATGACCGCCTTCCTGCTTTTTCTGATATTATTAATTAATTACATTTCTAGGTTATAAAAGAAGCATTGTTAAAAACAATCAAACTCTGACATTATTGCCTAAACCATGCTTTCTAACATTCTGGCGTAGGCATTAAAGTGTTGGTGGACTATTCAGAAAAGAATGGTTTACAGCAAGAGTAGAACATGAGGACTGATGATTAAGTATTGATTTTCTTTTCTCATAAACTTGTATCTTGTGCTTCCAAAGCATTAGCCTTGTTTTGCAGGGGAATTGAATCTTCTCTTGGGCTTTAATCCCCACAAATGTGTGAGTTCTCTGGCGTAATGTATGTAGGATAATGGGTGGCCGATTTGGGCTCAGCTTTGATATAAAACACTTCTGCCAGTGCAGGAACTCGTGGGGTAAGTGAACATAGGGTATCTGCACACTGAATAATTGTTTGTACAATCTACACTCTCTTAAATCTAACTGGTAAACTAGAAAGCATTTTTTAAAAATAATTATTCCGTGTGGAATAGTCTTGCTATAAAGATTGTAAACCTCATAATCCCTTCCTGGAAACTTGTCTGGTACTTGGGACAGCAAAACAATAATAAGATTCTTTATTTTTAATGTCAAAAGCTTATAAAATGAAAGATGTAATATAACCAAAAACATAAGTAAAATTGATGTAATTAAAAAATAAGTAAAATTAATCAACTTCTATCTATCACCCAGCTTGAGAAATAGGAACAAATTGGGTGTTAGCAATGTCTTATAGTCACCTGTGTGTCCATTCTCAATCCCAGCCCCCAATAGGCACCCTCAACCATCACCCTAGTTTGGTGTTTATCAGTTCTTTTCTTTGCAATTTTACCCCTTATGTATGTATCTCTAACATGCATGTATGTAATTTTGTGAGTTTTTAATTTTATATTAAAAAATCATACTTTTTTTCTGTTGACTTGATTTCCTTAACATGTTTGTAAGATTCATTCATGTAGATGTGTGTGTGCTCAGTCACATTCGACTCTTTGTGGCCCTATGGACCATAGCCTGCCAGGCTTCTCTGTCCGTGGGATTTCCCAGACAAGAATACTGGAGTGGGTTGCTGCTTCCTACTCCAGGTGATCTTCCCATCCAGGGGTTGAACCTGCATTTCTTGCATCTCCTGTGTTAGCAGGCAGATTCTTTACCACTAGCACCACCTGGGAAGCCATAGATTTGTGTAGCTCTAGTTAATCTATTTCTGACTGTTAAATAAATAGAAATGTTATTCTTTCTCCTATTGATCAATACTTAAATTGTTTCCAAAATTTTGCTGTTATAAATGATGTTGCTGTGAATATCCTTATGTTTGTATCTGGGCTTCACTAATCAACCTGGGTTTGATTCCTGGGTTGGGAAGATCCCCTGGAGACAGAAAAGCCTCCCCACTCCAGCATTCTGGCCTGGAGAGTTCCATGGACTGTACAGTCCATGGGGTCGCAGAGTCGGACACAACTGAGTGACTTTCACTTCCATTTTCTTTTCATGTATGTATCCTGGACAGTAAATGCTGGGTTGTGGACATATATGTGCTAGCTCTGCTAGATAATGCCCCAGTTGTTTTTTCAGTTTGGTTTCCAGTAGCTTATAGAAGTTTCTGTTCTTCCATAGTCTCACCAACAGTTGATATTATCATACTTTTAAAGCACATTTGGTGGGTCTTACAATGGCACCCCACTCTAGTACTCTTGCCTGGAAAATCCCATGGATGGAGGAGCCTGGTGGGCTGCAGTCCATGGGGTCGCTAAGAGTCGGACACGACTGAGCGACTTCACTTTCACTTTTCACTTTCATGCATTGGAGAAAGAAATGGCAACCCACTCCAGTGTTCTTGCCTGGAGAATCCCAGGGACAGGGGAGCCTGGTGGGCTGCCATCTATGGGGTCGCACAGAGTCGGACACAACTGAAGTGACTTAGCATAGCATAAGTGGTATCTCATTGCATTTTTATTTATTTATTTATTTATTTATTTTAATTTATTTATTTTAATTAGAGGCTAATTAATTTACAATATTGTATTGGTTTTGCCATACATCAACATGAATCCGCCATGGGTGTACATGTGTTCCCAATCCTGAACCCCCCCTCCCACCTCCATCCTCATACCATTGCATTTTTAATTTGTATTTCCCTGATTACTAATGGTGTTGAGAATATTTTTAATGTTTAATGACTACTCAGTTCTGATTTTTTGCCCACTTTCCTATTGGAATGTTTCATTTTCATTAATTAACATGCAGGCCTTCTCCCCTTTTAATTGTGAAATATACATAAACAAAACTCCACAAGACATTTACGTACAACTTAATAAACAATTTCAAGGAAATATTCATGTAAGTACAACCTATGTCAAGAAATAAATGTTTCTAGTATATGCAGGGAGGAGATCAAGATGGTGGACGAGAGAAGAACACTGAGCTCCCCTTCCCCAGTGCACACATCAAAGTTACAGCTACATGTTGCAGGAAAGGAGACCCATTCCAGGGCCTGAGAGTGGGCTGTTGTCTAACACTGGGAAATGAATTGTCCAAGGAGACACATGTGCTGCCTAAGCAAGAGACTTTATTGGGAAAGGACACCTGGGCAGAGACCAGGAGGATAAGGGAACCCAGTAGAACTGCTCTGTCATGTGGCTCACAGTCTCAAGTTTTATGGTGATGGGATTAGTTTCCAGGTGTCCTAGGCTGATCGTCCTGATTCAGGGTTCTTCCTGGTGAGGCACCCATTGCTCAACCAAGATGGATGCCAGTTAGAAGGATTCTGGGAGATGAAAGGACATGTGGCATCTTCTTTTGACCTTTCCCAAACTCTTCTGGTTGGTGGTGGCCTATTAATTCCGTATTCCTTACCAGAACCTTGTGTCATAAAATAACTCATGCAAATGGTACTATGGTGCCTGACTAGAGTGGGCAGTTTCAGTGTATTACCCCTAACATACAGGTGGAGCAATTCTCACTGAAAACAAACAGGAGACTGGCAGAAAGACTCTTCTACAACAAAGACTGTAAAGAAAGATCTACCTGGAACCAGGTAATAAGGGAAGGAGCAATCACCAGGGCAGGGCCTACACAGAAGAGGAGGGGAATTACACAAGCTTAGAGATCCTCCCTAGGGATTGAGGGATCCAAACCATGTATTGGGGCTCCCACCCTGGGATCCAACACAAGGAAAATAAGTCCCCTTATTTGGTTTAAAAACCAGTGGGACTTACAGGAGGGCTGTAGTAAACCATGGCTCCATTCATGAAGAGTGTGCACACACTTGCTTACTTCCCTGCACAAGCTGGGAGAAGCAGATTGAAACTGCCCAGGGCTCTGACCAGTTCCCACCTCCCAACCCTCTAGCCCCAGTGCATACCCTCACCAGGGAGAAGGCTACCGTACCAAAGAGAGTGTACACTTCGGGTGGGGAGACAGAGCCAGCTGGGACCCGGTAGTGCATCTGAGTGGGGTGTGGGTGGCCATTGCTGGTGCTCTCGGAAGCAGTGGATCTGGATCAGTCTGCAGGTCAGATTGGTGTTCTGGGACCATCCCAGTATGTACCCTGGCTGACACTGGGTGCCCACTCTGGCCCACTTCCTTTAGCACTGTTCCCCACCAAGTTGAAGGTGCTATTGCCAGGAGATGGGAGAATGCACATTTAGAGGGAACAAAACCAACTCAGACCAGAACCTCAGGGCTTCTGACCTAGCATCTTAGGACCCAAGCTCAGCCTAGATAGGATGGTGACACCTGCTGAGCATAAGAGAAGCCCCAGATCACACATGGCTCTGGCTCCAGCCTCTCCATTTTCAGCCCCACCTACCACCAAGGTAATAGCTATCATCACACCTCAGGGAAGGCGGGGCTCATCCTCACTTCAGATCCAGCTCTCCACCAAAGTCACTGGGCACAAGAAGACTGCATAAGGATGCTCCCACAACAAGGAAACTCCTTCAAGACCTGGATAGATAACTATTTAATCCAATTTCATAGAGACAAGAGGTTAAAGAATCCACCTTCAATACAGGAGATACAGGAGATGTGAGTTCAATCCCTGGGTCAGGAAGATCCCCTGGAGGCGGGCATGGCAACCCACTCCAGTATTCTTGCCTAGAGAATCCCATTGACAGAGGAGCCTGGCAGGCTACAGTCCATAGGGTCGCAAAGAGTCAGACACGACTGAAGCAACTGAGCATGTGCATAGAGACAAGGTTAACAAAATAAGATAAGAATTTGTTTCAAATGAAAGAACAAGAAAAACCTCTGGTGGGTGGAGTTCGGGGGAGGAAACTAACAAAACAAAGATAAATAATTTACCAGATAAAGAGTTCCAAGCATTAGTAATAAGAATGCTAACTGAACTTGTGAAGAGAATAAATAAACGCAGAATTTTTAACAAGGAACCAGAGGATATTAAAAAACCACTCAGAGCTGACGAATGCAATAACTGGAATGAAAAAGAAAGAAGTGATAGTAGACTAAGGGATACAAAAGAATGCATAAGTGATCTGGGAGATAAGACTAATGGAAATCACCCAAACAGAAGAGCAAAACGAAAAAATAATTTTTAAGTGAAGACAATTTCAGGGATAATATCAAGTAGATGAAAGGTTGTTGCTGAACCACACAAAGACGCCGGGATTCTTGGCCTCTGGAGGAGAAGAATTCAATCCGGGGCCAAAGACGAGGCTTGATCGCTCAGAGCTTTTGTGTAATAAAGTTTTATTAAAGTATAAAGGAGATAGAGAAAGCTTCTGATATGCATCAGAAGGGGGCAGAAAGAGTACCTGCTTGCTAGTGTAAGCAATGGAGTTATATACTCTCCAATGAATCAAAAGAATGTCTGGAGGTTGTAAAGACCTCACCAGACTTAGTCCCATAATTTACATTTTAAGATAACAGGATTAGCCAGAAGGTTTAATCCAGAGACTGTCCTCAGGCAGGATACATTATTGTTATATAATCCTAAGGAATGTAGAGGGGGAAAAAAGTTGGTCCTTTCTTCCTCCTTGAGAATTCCAGACCCCTCTCTCCTTGGGGACCCCTAGACTTCTTATCAACCTGCCTAGGAAATGACTCTCTCAGTATGCTAACATTCACACTGTAGAGGTCTCAGAAGAGAGAGAAAGAAAAGGATAGAAAATATATTTGATGAAATTGTGACTGAAAATTTCCCATACCTGAAGAAGAAAATAGACCTTCAGGTACAAGAAGCAGAGAGTGTCTCTACAAGATGAATCCCAAAAAGCCTATACCAACATAAAAGTAAAATAGCAAAAGTTGTCAAAGAGATAATTCTAAAGTCAGAAAGATAAAAACAAAGGGTCACATACAAGGGAACCACCATAATGCTATCAGCTAATTTTTCTACAGAAACATTGCAGGCCAGAAAGGAGTGGCATGACATATTTAAAATACAAAGGGAAAAACCTACAGCCTAGGATACTTTACCCAGCAAGGTTATCATTCAGAATTGAAGACGAGATAAGGAACTTCTCAGACAAGCAAAAACTAAAAGAATTCAACAAAACTTACACCACACTACAAGAAGTGTTGAAAGTGGAAGTCTAAGTAGAAAAGAAAAGGCTATAATATGAAGTAAAAATTGATAGGAAAGGAAAAATCCCACTAGTAAAGGCAAATATATACTAAAGGTTGTGGATCAATCACTTAAATAAGCTAGCATGAAGATTAAAAGGCAAAAATTGTAATATCAATTATAACTGCAATAAATAGTTAAGGGATAAGATAAATATGATGTCAAAAACACAAAAATGGAGGAGGGGAGTAAAAACATAAGTCTTTTAGAATGTCTTTGAATTTAAATGACTGTCATTTTAAAAGTAGGTATGGGAGGCTGTGTAAGTATGGGACATGATCAAGTCTATGTTTCAGGAATATTACCTTCAAGATTTTGTGGAATTTAGGAGGTCAGCTGTATAGTGAGTATTAGGGTTGACTTGATTGATAGTAACCCAAAATAACACTACTTTAAAAAGCTTTGTCTACCCGAAACAAACAGAACATTATAAATCAGCTGTACTCCAATAAAATCTTTTTTTAAAAGTCGTGTCCAGAGACCCAGTTCAAGGTCTAATATGGCATCAAAGCTCCCTGATGTCAAAGACTCAGTGTCTTCTTACATTGCTGTTCTCATTAGTGGTCGCAATCTAATGCCCAAGATGGCAGTATCCACATTTCAGGCAGCAAACTTCAGTAGGGACACAGTAAAAGAGATCAAAGTGTGTCCATCAACAGTCCTTTTAAGAAGATTCCCAGGAACTGTCACATGACTCTTCTACTTACCTCCCATTGGCCAGAACTTAGTCACATGGTCATACCCACTGCAAGGTAAACAGGGAAGTATAGCAGAAAAAATGGAAGTGCAGGCAACTGGTAGTTTTTGCCACTGAGAAACAAAATATTGGAAACAAGAGGAGCAATAACTACTGCAGACTACTGTAGTATTGCAGTAAGGAATAATAGGGACTATGTTTGTGAGGATGAAGTGTGAAGGCAAGATCTAAGAGCTGTCTAGGAAGCAGATGGCTTAAAAGATGGTGATATAGGGGACGGGTTGATGGCTCTTGATTTCTGGCTTGAGGGACTGAGTAGATAAAAGTCACACCATGGGGAATTTTCACTATCACAAAGCAGATAGAAGGAAAAAACAAAATGAGGGAGAAAAGGCAAAATAGTTTGGATTTGACTTAAAAGCAGAAGGAGAGATACAAATATCCAAATAACATAGGATGCTGGGCATTTCCTTCTAGCTAAGAGAGTGGAATATAAAACTTCCAGACCTGACTGTCACCAACTAGAAGAACAACTGTGGGCAAGTGATTTCATCCTCTGGACCTTAATTTTCTCATCTATAAAATGGCTTCCCTGGTGGCTCAGACAGTAAAGCATCTGCCCACAATGCAGGAGACCCGGGTTCAATCCCTGGGTCAGGGAGAACCCCTGAAGAAGGAAATGGCAACCCACTCCAGTACTCTTGCCTAGAAAATTCAATGGGTGGAGGAGCCTGGTGGGCTACAGTCCATGGGGTTGTAAACAGTCAGACGTGACTGAGCAATTTCACTTTCATAAAATAGGAAATTTCCACCAGATAATGTCTAAATTCTCATCAGCTGTAGAATTATTTGATTCACCAATCAGACCAATCACCTGTGCTAACCATCAGGATGAAGTGCACAACCTTGCATCACTCCAGCCCATGCATTCTGTGCCAATGGAGAAAGTAAAGAGGTTATATCTTTCAGTTCGGTTCAGTTCAGTCACTCAGTCGTGTCCGACTGTGCACCCCATGAATTGCAGCACGCTGGGCCTCCCTGTCCATCACCGTCTCCCGGAGTTCACTCAAACTCACATCCATCGAGTCAGTGATGACATCCAGCCATCTCATCCTCTGTCGTCCCCTTCTCCTCCTGCCCCCAATCCCTCCCAGCATCAGAGTCTTTTCCAATGAGTCAACTCTTCGCGTGAGGTGGCCAAAGTACTGGAGTTTCAACTTCAGCATCATTCCTTCCAAAGAACACCCAGGACTGATCTCCTTTAGAATGGACTGGTTGGATCTCCTTGCAGTCCAAGGGACTCTCAGGAGTCTTCTCTAACACCACAGTTCAAAAGCATCAATTCTTCGGTGCCCAGCTTTCTTCACAGTCCAACACTCACATCCATACATGACCACTGGAAAAACCATAGCCTTAACTAGACAGACCTTTGTTGGCAAAGTAATATCTCTGCTTTTCAATATGCTATCTAGATTGGTCATAACTTTTCTTCCAAGGAGTAAGCGTCTTTTAATTTCAGGTTATATCTTTAAGTCCAAGTAAACACAATTGCCTGTGTAATTGCTTCATATCTCTTTTCAACTTGGCTGTTGGAAACCTAGTTTTGTGTGGTCAGATGGTATTAAACTTTGGTAAATTTACAAAGTCTCTCATTAAGTGGGAGTGGTTTTGTGAAACTTCACTTCAAGACCATTTTAAAAGGTTTTACTTGGTGAGAAAAAGATTACTTTTCCTATTATGTACATAAGTCTACATGTGGTAGTTGGAAATATCTCCCTTGAGTTAAGAATTTTCCTTTTGGTTGGTCAAGTATCATTGTTCCATTTACTACAAAGGATTAAAATGACTTGTTTCATCACAGAGCAAAATAATGGCCACAGCATGTGATTTTTGGCAGAAAGAACACTTTGTAATTGCTAATTTCCTATATCCAAATTCAGCTGAAGATTGCACCCTGAGTCCACAGTGCTTTGCAAGTCTTAACAACAGGACCGAAGGACTCTACCAGACTTTGTAAAATGCCAATGAATCTAGACTAGCAGGGAGTTTGCTGAGAATGAGCCTTTTGAAAGGAATATTCAAATCCAAGACCCCAAATGCTTTATGGAGACGTGAAAGAGTCCGCAGGACACAACTGGTAGACTCAGGTGTTGGCTTTGGCTGGTGTCTCTCTTCTCATCTTCATTGTGTTCTATGCCACCTGGCAGCTGTCCTCAAGGTCAGACTCTTTTAAAAACTCAGCAATTTAAATGAGAGCCAGTGGTGCTTTCAGCAGGTATAATCCCTTTTACTTGGAAAGTGTTTCGGCTAGTATTTCTTTTGATACAAAAAAGTTTGGAAATCTGATATAAGTATAATATTTTCAAACTCATCTCTCACACCAAATTTACATTCCACAGCCAAAGAAAAATATTTTTTACTGAATAAGTATCAGATCCCCGTCTACAATGAAAACATACATTTTCAAAGTAGCCAAAAGAAAACAAATGATAATGAAACTATGATGATATAATCAACTTTGGTGCCAGTTTTCTATCCCTCTAGTCCCCAAACAATCTTCAACCTTGTCTCTTGTATTTTTTAATGAATTATTCTTTGCATTCGAAAACCAGACCTTAAAGTGCAAATATCTTTACTCTTTGTCAAAGCATTCCATGTAGATCAATTTGCAGAATGTGGGAACCAGAGTTACAGCTGATACCACTGAAACACTGCTCTCTCAATTAGGTCTATAAAATATATTGAATTATGTAAAATCTGTGAATTCTCAAAATCCCAAACACTGTGTTATGACTTTTGCTGACCAAGAAGTGGAGATGTGTGCAGGAACCATGGTGCTATAGGGCAAAGAGAATTGGCTAGATATAACCACTGAGTCATACTTAAGGCCAAGTTTGTTCCTACCTAGCAGGGTGATCTTGGGTAAACCAGTTGGCCTCTCTGTTACCAATAATTTCTAATTGTTTCAGTAACTCTTTAAGTGAGAAAAATCATCACTATGTCGCATATATGAGATAGGCTACTTATCCTGTCTATATCTGTCTTATCTGTTGGATTGGCCAAAGAGTTCATTTGGGTTTTTCCATAGCATCTTATGATTTGTTTTCAAAACAAATGTTTTGGCCAACCCAATATCTATCTATCTATCTGTCCATCTATCTATGTATCATTCATCTATCTATCAGTAAACTAGTAGCTTAATTCCTAAATCCCTGAAGTCATCTAGTCTTCTCACCTCTCACTCCTCACTCCTAATCTACCACCAAATTCTACCAACATTTCCTTCAGAATATACCCAGAACCTGACCCTTCTCATCACCTTCATTGTTCATGGTGGTGACCAGCCCTGTCAGCTGTCTTTGGATGATGGCATTGACTACCTCCCCTGATTTCTCTGCTTCTTGCTCTCCTTCAAGGTATTTTCAATACAGAAGCCAAAGTGACTTCTTAAAAACAGAAGTCAGATCCTCAGTCCTCAGCTCAATGACTGATCACCCCCTGAGGATCTGGCCTCCCTCATCACTCTCTAGCCCTTTTTCTGCCTCTGCTCTCTCTGCCCCAACCTCAACAGCCTCTTGCCAGACATGCCGCTGCCTCAGATATCTGCATTGCTGCTTCCTCTGCCGGCAGAGACTGGTTCACTAACCCAAGTTTGAGTTAATGTGGGCAAAGTATTTGCATTGAATCATTGGGAATGAAAAAGATATAGTAAATCTAGAGCACATTCTTATAAAGTAAGAATGAAACTTTATAAGTGTTAGTTGCTCAGTCATGTCTGACTCTTTGCAACCCCTTGGACTGTAGGCTGCCAGGCTCTCCTGTCCCTGTAATTCTCCAAGCAAGAATACTGGAGTGGGCTGACATTTCCTTCTTCAGGGGATCTTCCCAACCCAGGGATTGAACCCGGGTCTCCTGAATAGCAGGAGGATTTTTTATCGTCTGAGCCACGTTCCTAACAAAGGCACAAACTCTACAGGACTGAGTGACAAATTGGAGAAAGGGATTAAAAAGGGTAAAAATATCTGTGTTCCTATATGAACCAAAGATAGTTTTAAATATGTTGTTATATTATTTAAATAACATTATATATTATGTTCCAAAGTTTTTCAGGTGTGGAATTAGTATACATTTCAAGTTCAGCATTTCAAAGTATCTCCTAACTCTAAAATACTATAATTAACAAATACTATAAAATAATTATGTAAATCAAATACAGATACGCTTTCTCACATGACTGTGCTTATAGAATACTGATGCAGTCTTATATGGCTTCCCTTCTGGCTCAGCCGGTAAAGATTCTGCCTGTAATATGGGAGACCTGGGTTTGATCCCTGGGTTTGGAAGACCCCTGGCGGAGGAAAAGGCTACCCACTCCAGTATTTTTGCCTGGAGAATTCTCAGACACGACTAAACGACTTTCACATTCACTTATTTAAATACTAGATTTATGTTACTGTATTTAAGAAAAATAATTTTTTCAGTGACATTCACTTATTTAAATATCAGATTTATGTTACTGTAGTTAAGAAAAAAATTCTTTTTGGCTATGTGGTTTTATGAGAAGTATTTTTCTACTCTTCAGAAATAATTTACAAAGAACCAATGAAGTTTTAATTTTAATCTTGAGCATTCCACCTTTCTCTTGCTAGACTGGATGTGTGTGTGTGTGTGTGTGTGTGCGTGTGTGTGTGTGTGTTATGTGTGTTTAATGAATCCATTAGTTCATGCAGAAGCCAAAAAATTAAAGTGGATCACCAATTTTGGGCAACTAAGCTACTTAATTCTTGTATGCATAAACATTGATTTTTTTAACCTATGTGATGTATTTCAACCTACGTGGATCAGATATAAAAAGGTTTTCTGTGCCTGTTCCCTGACCCAGTGCCAAGGAGAAAAGAAGTTTAAATAATTCTAACTTCTTAATAGGTCATCCAGACAACAAAGCCTCTGCCTTTGGATAATGCTGCAGTTTCAATAAAGTAGTGTTTTCACGGCACTTTAGAAGAGCTATTATTAAAAATGCAGGTCTTTGAGCCTTGTTCCAAACCTTCTGAAAGGTATTTCTAGTGCTGAAGCAGGAATCTGCTCCCTAGTTGACCCGCATATATTAAAATTTGAAGATTACTGCAAAGAAGGTATATTCCACGTTCGGTATGAACATGAGAACCTAACAAGCATTGCTTGAGGATTCTAAGTCAATATGTTGAAAACATTCCCTTAACATTATCAGTCATGCTTTGTGTTAGCCACTAGTCTGTGTTAAGGGCTCTGGGTATTCAGTTGTTATTGTATTATTGTTATGTAACTGACAGCTTTATTCAGAGCTAATTTATATACATCACTCATTCAAAGTGTGCTATTTAATGGCTTTTAGTATGTTCATAGAGTTGTGCAACAATCCTAACAATTAATTTTAGAACATTTTAATCATTCTCAAAAGAATCTCCACACCCCTTAGCTATAATGTCTTTCCTCCTCAGCCCAAGGCAAACACTAACCTTGCTTCTGTGTCTATAGATATATGGTGAACATTTGTGTACAAGTTTTGGGGTTAACATATGTTTTCATTCTCTTAGGCTTTTACATTGAGTGGAATTGCTGGGTCTAATTGCAACTCTATGTTTAACTTTTTGAGCAACTGCCAAACTGTTTTCCAAAGTAGCTGTACCATTTTACATTCCTGCCAAATGTTTGAGAATTCTGATTTGTCTACATTCTCACCAACACTTACTATCTGTCTTTTTGATAATAGCCCTTCTAGACAAGTGGTATTGATTGGCATTTCCCTAATGACTATGTCAAGCATCATTTCATGTGTTTATTGGCCACTTGTGTATATTCTTTGGGGAAATGTCTGTTCAGATCCTTTGCCAGTTTTTTAATGAGTTTTTTAAATCTTTTTATTATTGAGTTGTAAGGGAGGAGAAGGGGACGACAGAGGATGAGATGGCTGGATGGCATTACTGACTCGATAGACGTGAGTCTGAGTGAACTCCGAGAGTTGGTGATGGACAGGGTGGCCTGGCATGCTGCGATTCATGGGGTCGCAAAGAGTCGGACACGACTGAGCGACTGATCTGATCTGATCTGAAGGGCTCTTTCAGATAGTCTAGATAGTCCCTTATCAGAGGGATGATTTGCAGATATTTCCTGCCATTCTATGGATTTTATCATTTTCTTGGTAATGCCCTTTGTTGTACACAAGTTTTTAATTTTATTGACTTCCCATTTGTTTCTTCTCTTGTTGCTCATATTTTTTTGTCCTAGCTAGTAATTTGTTTCAAAGTCATGCAGATTTACTCTTTTGTTTTCTTCCAAGAGTGTTATAGTTTTAGCTCTTAACATTTAGATTTTTGATGAGCTTGAACTAATTTTTGTATACAGTGTGAAGTAGGGGTCCAGCTGCATGCACATGTCCAGTTGTCCCATTACCATTTGTTGAAAAGATTATTCTTTCCCTCATTGAATGGTTTTGTTGTTTAGTCGCTAAGTCGTGTTAACTCTTTTGCAACCCTATGGACTGTAGCCCTCCAGGCTCCTCTGTCCATGGGATTTCATAGGCAAGAATACTGGAGTGGGTTGCTGTTTCCTTCTCCAAGGGATCTCCCTGACCCTGGTATCAAACCCGAGTCTCCTGCATTGGCAGGCAGATTCTTTACCACTGAGATAACAGGGAAGCCCTTGAATGGTTTTAGCACCCTGTAAAAAGTCACTTGATCATAAATGTGAGAGTGTGTTTCTGGACTCTCAATTCTATTATCGATCTATTATATATTCATCCTTATGCCAGTAGCATACTGCCTTGACCACTGTAGCTTTATGATAAGTTTTTAAATTCAGGAAGTGTGAGTCCTTCAACTTCGTTCATCTTATATTGATAAAAGATTTTTTGGTTATTCTGGGTCCTTTGGGTTTTCAAATGAATTTTAGGATCATCATGTCAATTTCTACAAAGAAGTCTGGTAGGATTCTGATAGAGATTTCACTAAATTTATAGATCAGTTACAGAAGTAAAGCCATTTTAACAGTGTTAAGTCTTCCAATCTATAAACATAAAATGTCTTTCTATTTATTGCTCAGTTCAGTTCAGTCGCTCAGTCATGTCCAATTCTTTGCGACACCAACAATCTCAGCACACCAGGCCTCCCTCCATCACCAATTCCCGGAGACCATCCAAACCAATGTCCATTGAGTAGGTGATGCCATCCAACCATCTCATCCTCTGTCATCCCCTTCTCCTCCTGCCCCCATTCCCTCCCAGCATCAGGGTCTTTTCCAATGAGTCAGCTCTTTGCATCAGGTGGCCAAAGTATTGGAGTTTCAGCTTCAAGATCAGTCCTTCCAATGAACACCCAGGACTGATCTCCTTTAGGAAGGACTGGTTGGATCTCCTTGCAGTCCAAGGGACTCTCAAGAGTCTTCTCCAACACCACAGTTCAAAGGCATCAATTCATCAGCACTCAGCTTTCTTTATAGTCCGACTCTCACATCCCTACATGACCACTGGAAAAAACCATAGCCTTGACTAGACAGACCTTTGCTGACAAAGTATTGTCTCTGCTTTTGAATATGCTATCTAGGTTGGTCATAACTTTCCTTCCAAGGAGTAAGCATCTTTTAATTTCATGGCTGTGCTCACCATCTGCAGTGATTTTGGAGCCCCAAAAAAATAAAGTCTGACACTGTTTCCCCATCTATTTGCCAAAAAGTGACGGGACCAGATGCCATGATCTTTGTTTTCCGAATGTTGAGCTTTAAGCCAACTTTTTCACTCTCCTCTTTCACTTTCATCAAGAGGCTCTAGTTCTTCTTCACTTTCTGCCATAAGGGTGGTGTCATCTTGCATATCTGAGGTTATTGCTATTTCTCCAGGCAATCTTGATTCCAGCTTGTGCTTCTTCCAGCCCAGCATTTCTCATGATGTACTCTGCATCTAAGTTAAATAAGCAGGGTGACAGTATACAGCCTTGACGTACTCCTTTTCCTATTTGGAACCAGTCTGTTGTTCCATGTCCAGTTCTAACTGTTGCTTTCTGACCTGCATATAGGTTTCTTAAGAGGCAGGTCAGGTGGTCTGGTATTCCCATCTCTTGAAGGATTTTCCAGTTTATTGTGATCCACACAGTCAAAGGCTTTGGCATAGTCAATAAAGCAGAAATAGATGTTTTTCTGGAACTCTCTTGCTTGTTCAATGATCCAGCAAATGTTGGCAATTTGATCTCTGGTTCCTCTGCCTTTTCTAAAACCAGCTTGAACATCTGGAGGTTCACAGTTCACGTATTGCTGAAGCCTGGCTTGGAGAATTTTGAGAATTACTTTACCAGCGTGTGAGATGAATGCAATTGTGCGGTAGTTCGAGCATTCTTTGGCATTGCCTTTCTTTGGGATTGCAATGAAAACTGACCTTTTCCAGTCCTGTGGCCACTGCTGAGTTCTCCAAATTTGCTGGCATATTGAGTGCAGCACTTTCACAGCATCATCTTTCAGGATTTGAAATAGCTCAACTGGATTTCCATCACCTCCACTACCTTTGTTCATAGTGATGCTTCCTAAGGCCCACTTGACTTCACATTCCAGGATGTCTGGTTCTAGGTGAGTGTGAGTGATCACACTGTCATGATTATCTGGGTCCTGAAGATCTTTTTTTGTACAATTCTCTGTGTATTCTTGCCACCTCTTCTTAATATCTTCTGCTTCTGTTAGGTCCATACCATTTCTGTCCTTTATTGAGCCTATCTTTGCATGAAATGTTCCCTTGATATTGCTAATTGTCTTGAAGAGATCTCTAGTCTTTCCCATTCTGTTGTTTTCCTCTATTTCTTTGCATTGATCACTGAGGAAGGCTTTCTTATCTCTTCTTGCTATTCTTCGGAACTCTGCATTCAGATGCTTATATCTTTCCTTTTCTCCTTTGCTTTTCGCTTCTCTTTTTTCACAGCTATTTGTAAGGCTTCCCCAGACAGCCATTTTGCTTTTTTGCATTTCTTTTCCATGGGGATGGTCTTGATCCCTGTCTCCTGTACAATGTCATGAACCTCAGTCCATAGCTCATCAGGCACTCTATCAGATCTAGTCCCTTAAATCTATTTCTCACTTCCACTGTATAATCATAAGGAATTTGATTTAGGTCAAACCTGAATGGTCTAGTGGTTTTCCCTACTTTCTTCAATTTCAGTCTGAATTTGGCAATAAGGAGCTCATGATCTGAGCTATAGTCAGCTCCCTGTCTTGTTTTTGCTGACTGTATATAGCTTCTCCATCTTTGGCTGCAAAGAATATAATCAATCTGATTTTGGTGATGTCCATGTGTAGAGTCTTCTCTTGTGTTGGAAGAGAGTGTTTGCTATGACCAGTGCATTCTCTTGGCAAAACTCTATTAGCTTTTGCCCTGCTTCATTCCATGTTCCAAGGCCAAATTTGCCTGTTACTCCAGGTGTTTCTTCACATCCTACTTTTGCATCCCAGTCCTTTATAATGAAAAGGACATCTTTTTTGGGTGTTAGTTCTAAAAGGTCTTGTAGGTCTTCATAGAACCGTTCAACTTCAGCTTCTTCAGCATTACTAGTTGGGTCATAGACTTGGATTACTGTGATACTCAATGGTTTGCCTTGGAAACGAATAAGGAGGGGCTGGAGATTGAGTTCAGTCACCAATGGCCAATGATTTAATCAATTGTGCTTAGGCAATGAAGCCTCTATAAAAACCCAAAAGGTGAGAGTTTGCAAATACTTGATCTTGCCTGTTTCCTCTATTAGACTGTAAGCTCTATAAGGGTAAGACTCTTTTTCTATTTATGTTTTTATTAAGATCATATTTAATGGAGAAGACAGAAAACTTTCCCCTTAAGGTCAGATCTCCATAAAAGAAGGATGTCCACTCTTTCCACTTCTATTCAACATTGTTGAAGGGCAATCAGGCAAGCAAAAGAAATAAAATCAAAAGCAACCAAACCAGAAATGAATAAAACTATCTCTGTTAGCAAATGACATGATCTTTTATGTGGAAAACCCTAAAGAATCTGCTAAAAAACTATTAGAATAAATAAGTTCAGCAAGGTTGCAGAATACAAATCAATATACAAAAGTCATTCTTATTTTTATATACTTGTATGAGGAATTAAAAATAAAATTAAGAAAAAATCCATTTACAATAGCATTAAAGAATAAAATACTTAAAAACACATGTAACAAGGGGCTTTCCTAGTAGCTCAGCTAGTAAAGAATCTGCCCACAATGCAGGAGACCCTAGTTCAATTCCTGGACCAGCAAGATTCCCTGGAGAAGGGATAGGCTACCCACTCCAGTATTCTTGGGATTCCCTGGTGCCTCAGATGGTAAAGAATCCACCTGCATTGCAGGAGATCTGGGTTTGATCCCTGGGTTGGGAAGATCCCCTGGAGGAGGGCATGGCAACCCATTTCAATGTTCTTGCCTGGAGAATCCCCATGGACAGAGGAGCCTGTTGGGTTACAATCCATGGGATCACAAAGATTCAGACATGACTGTGTAATTAAGCACAGCACAGCACATGTAACAAAAGAAGTAGAAAACATACACCATGAAAACTATAAAACTTTGTTGAAAGAAATTATATAAGATGGAGCAACGGCTGCGATGGTGCAGGAGTGGCTGAGAAGAGCTACCCCACGTCCAAGGTAAGGAGCAGCCGTGAAGAGATACCCCTTGTCCAAGGTAAGAGAAACCCAAGTAAGAAGGTAGGCACTGAGAGAGGGCATCAGAGGGCAGACAGACTGAAACCACAATCACAGACAACTAGCCAATATGATCACATGGACCACAGCCTTGTCTAACTCAATGAAACTAAGCTATGCCATGTGGGGCCACCCAAGACAGATGGGTCATGGTGGAGAGGACAGACAGAATGTGGTCCCCTGGAGAAGGGAATGGCAAACCACTTCTGTATTCTTGCCTTGAGAACCCCGTGAACAGTATGAAAAGGCAAAAAGATAGGACATTGAAAGATGAGCTCCACAGGTCGGTAGGTGCCCAATATGCTACTGGAGATCAGTGGAGAAATAACTCCAGAAAGAATTGAGGGATGGAGCCAAAGGAAAAACAATACCCAGTTGTGGATGGGACTGGTGATAGAAGCAAGGTCCGATGCTATAAAGAGCAATATTGCATAGGAACCTGGAATGTTAGGTCCATGAATCAAGGCAATATGGAAGTGGTCAAACAGGAAATGGCAAGAATGAATGTCGACATTCTAGGAATCAGCGAGCTAAGATGGACTGGAATGGGTGAATTTAACTCAGATGACCATTATATGTACTACTGTGGGCAGGAATCCCTTAGAAGAAATGGAGTAGCCCTCATAGTCAACAAAAGAGTCTGAAATGCAGTTTTTGAGATTGGATGCAATCTCAAAAATGACAGAATGATCTCTGTTTGTTTCCAAGGCAAACCATTCAATATCACAGTAATCCAAGTCTATGCCCCAACCAGTAACGCTGAAGAAGCTGAAGTTGAATGGTTCTATGAAGACCTATAAAACCTTCTAGAACTAACACCAAGAAAAAGATGTTCTTTTCATTTTAGGGGACAGGAATGCAAAAGTAGGATGTCAAGAAACACCTGGAGTAACAGGCAAATTTGGCTTTGGAGTACAGAATGAAGCAGGGTAAAACCTAATAGAGTTCTGCCAAGAGAACGCACTGGTCATAGCAAACACCCTCTTCCAACAACACAAGAGAAGACTCTACACATGGACATCACCAGATGGTCAACACCAAAATCAGATTGATTATATTTTTTTGCAGCCAAAGATGGAGAAGCTGTATAAAGTCAGCAAAAACAAGACCAAGAGCTGGCTGTGGCTCAGATCATGAATTCCTTTTTGCCAGATTCAGACTTAAATTGAAGAAAATGGGGAAAACCACTAGACCATTCAGGTATGACCTAAATCAAATCCCTTATGACTATACAGTGGAAGTGAGAAATAGATAAAAGGGACTAGATGTGATAGAGTGCCTGATGAACTATGGACAGAGGTTCATGACATTGTACAGGAGACAGGGATCAAGACCCTGAGAGAGTCAGTTCCTAGGAAGATTGATAAGGAGTCTAGGGGTTCCCCAAGGAGAGAGGGGTCTGGAAGTCTCAAGGAGGAAGAAAGGACAAACTTTTTTTCTTTCTCCACATTCCATAGGATTATATAACAATAATGTATCCTGCCTAAGGACAGTCTTTGGATTAAACCTTCTGTTATCTTTAAATGTAAATTATGGGAGTAGACCTGGTCTTTACAAGGATGTATCCTGCCTGAGGACAGTGTTATCTTAAAATGTAAGTTATGGGAGTAGGTCTGATGAGGTCTTTACAACCTCCAGATATTCTTTGGATTATATAGCTTCATTGTTAACACTAGCAAGCGGGTACTCTTTCTGCCCCCTTCTGATGCCTATGTCAGAAGCTTTCTCTGTCTCCTTTATACTTTAATAAAACTTTATTACACAAAAGCTCTGAGCAATCAAGCCTCGTCTCTGGCCCCGGATTGAATTCTTCTCCTCCGGGGGCCAAGAATCCCGGTGTCTTTGCGTGATTCAACAACAACCTTTCAATCCCCATGGAAAAGAAATGCAAAAAAGCAAAATGGCTGTCTGGGGAAGCCTTACAAATAGCTGTGAAAAAAGAGAAGCGAAAAGCAAAGGAGAAAAGGAAAGATATAAGCATCTGAATGCAGAGCTGAACTGAACCTGATAATTACATGGTTGGTTTCCCTGGCAACCAGCCCCCATCCTTAGTTCAGTTCAGTTCAGTCGCTCAGTCGTGTCCAACTCTTTGCGACCCCCATGAATTGCAGCACTCCGGGCCTCCCTGTCCATTACCAACTCCCGGAGTTCATCCAAACTCACGTCCATTGAGTCGGTGACACCATCCAGCCATCTCATCATCCGTCGTCCCCTTTCCTCCTGCCCCTAATCCCTCCCAGCATCAGAGTCTCTTCCAATGAGTCAACACTTCGCATGAGGTGGCCAAAGTTCTGGAGTTTCAGTTTTAGCATCATTCCTTCCAAAGAACACCCAGGGCTGATCTACTTTAGAATGGACTGCTTGGATCTCCTTGCAGTCCAAGGGACTGGCAAGAGTCTTCTCCAACACCACTGTTCAAAAGCATCAATTCTTCGGCGCTAAGCTTTCTTCACAGTCCAACTCTCACATCCATACATGACCACTGGAAAAACCATAGCCTTGACTAGACAGACCTTTGTTGGCAAAGTAATGTCTCTGCTTTTCAATAAGCATCCTTAGATGGGATCCAAATGTCACCTAATTAACATAACAAAAGACAGTGGTCACTGTCATCCCTTAGGCAGGCAATTCCAAGGGTTTTAGAAGCCAGTTCTGATTATGCTGATCATATGGCTGCTGTTGATGTACTAGGGATAAATTAGAGGGCCAGGGCAGCTTTTTCTTAGTCAAAACAGACACTATTTTTTTAACCCCTAAAGCATCTAGTTTTAAAAATCTGAATCCATTTCCAATGGTGGCATCTCTTTTGCTGATGAAATATGAGGAGCAATTAGGTAGTTCTGTTGGTTAGTCAGCTGTCAAGATTGGTAGCATAATCATAGGTATTTTCACATAATCTTCTTATTCCTCAGTAAGGAAACATTTCACACTTCTTAGGTATGGGCCCCATGATACCAGGGTTTTTATATTTTCACATGGACAAGGAGGGATAGAAGCAGAATAAGGAAAGAGGTTTTCGGATATAAGAGTAAATATATTTCCTAACCTAGATTTAACTCTTTTAATATCAATTATTTCTATCCATCAATTTTCCATGTTAGAAAGTAAATTCCTAGAATAATATTAAAAGAGTTTAATCAAAAGAGTTTGGAACAATTATTTTTTTCTATTAAATTTTGTGACTTAGAGGTATTCAACATTTCTTTGTCTCAGAATCACCTTTCCTAGTTCTAACAGGGTCAGAGGGCCAGAGAAATAAAACAACTATGATTACATCAGCAATTTTGGCAGTTGGTTTATCAGCTGCACTAACTAGTTGCTCCTCGTATTTCATCAGCAAAAGAGATCTCCCTTGGAAATGGATTAAGGGGACTTCCCTGGTGGGCCAGTGGTTAAGATTTTGCCTTCCAATGCAGGGGCCACAGGTTCCATTCCTGGCTGGGGAATGGAGAGCCCACATGCTGCACAGCACAGCCAAAAAATAAAAATAAATGAAATAACAATAAGAATAATATAATACTTTTAAAAGAAAATGGATTCAGACGTTTCAAAACCAGATGCTTTAGGGGCAAAACAATAGTAATTTCTATTTTGGTGAGAAAAAAGTGTTGGGCCTTTAATTTATCTCTGTTGTTAAGTGTTAGTCACTCAGTCATGTCTGACTTTTTGCCACCCCATGGACTGTAGCCCACCAGGCTCCTCTGTCCATGGGATTCTCAAGGCAAGAATATTGGAGTGGGTTGCCATTTCCTTCTCCAGGGGTTCTTCCTGACCCAGGAATCGAACCTATAGATGATGAACAGTACCTATTCTATACCATATACATGGGTATCCAAATATATTTATGTATATGCATATGTATGGGGTTTCCCTGGTGCCTCAAATAGTAAAGAATCTGCCTGCAATGTGGAAGACCAGGATTTGATCCCTGGATTAGGAAGATCTCCCAGAAAAGGGAATGATTACTCATTTCATGGGGATCATGAAGAGTTGGACACAATTGAGTGACTAACACTTTCACTTCACTTTCATGCATATGTATATTTTTAACTTCATAGACAATTCACAGCCTAAGGAGGAAACACTTTGAAACTAAGATATATCATTGTTGCTTCTTTAAGAGAAAAACTTATTTTAGTTTTATGGTTTGAGTCAACTTATATATCACATGATTTATAAATGTCAAACATACTTAAAAACAAAGTTTGGCTTATTTGGATAGTTCATTAAGCTAATAAGCCCAAGGGTAGATCTTGATTGACTTATAGGTGAGTTTGATTAGCAAATATTCCTGAGACAAATCTTCGAAGAGCATTTTTATTACTTTGCTCTAGTGAATTCCAAGATTTCGTGCTGTCATATAGTAACAGGCTGCACATAAAACCTTAGTGCTGACTCGGCAAATGACAGCTGGGGGAACTGCTCAGTACTGGTGCATAGTCTGAATTGGCTCTAGTCTACACCAATGGTGGTGAGTCTTCATTAGAATATTAAAACACTTTCTCGTTTACATGGTTTTGCATTAAACCGATTCACATACACATGTAATACATTGTATGATCAGTACTCAAGTCACACTGAAAGCATATCCTATTTGTATTTGGTGACCAATCCTCATGAGCTTCCCTAAGGAAAAAAAAAGCTACAGAGTTGAGTAGTTTGTTTGGGACATAGTCTCACCTACCAGAGGGTCACTGCTTTCCTAACCATGACGCACCTAAGTCCTCAAACTAAATCTGCTTGCCCAAAGGCACTACTGCAGCATTTCGCTCAAACCTGCCCTTCCCTGTGCCGGGACCACTTTCCCTCCTCCTCTCTGGTGGCATTTAAACTCCCATTTAAGGAAACGTCATGTTTTAGGAATTTAGGTTTGTCCACAGAACTGTAAAAGTGATCAGCGACTCTTCCCAGTCTGTGTGTGTGTGTATACGTGCACACACATACAAAGGTGTGCTCTGTGATGTAAAATGTTTGCACAGATGACCTGCTTCCTGTTTTGCTCTGTGAGGTGGGAAAGGAAGACAAGCAAGCAGGTGTGTAATCAGAAAGGTGAGCAGAGCAAGAAGCCTCTCAGGGAGTGAAGCTGAGGCGCCAGCAGGTGGAAGGAGTCAGTCCGCTGGGACTAGAGAATGGGTTCTCGCCATCTCTTTTCTAATCCCAGATAGTCTCCTACACGGGCTCCGTTAAGACAGGATGGGGAGACCAGCACAGACCCTCAAATGCCCTACACTCTTAGAATCTATTTTCTGAGGCAAGGGTACTTCCTAACGGGTCTCTGGAAGAGAAGCAACTGGTCCCAGTCAAAAGGTCAAAGAAAGAGAGGTTTGTTTTTACTTTCTATCTTCCTCATTGAGTTTTTTACAGACCTTCTCAATACATAATGGAAACAATGTATTACATCAACTTTAGGGTGATTTTTTTTTTCTTCACAATTTAACACCTCTGAAACTGAGATGCATCCTATGATCAATGGCAATTTACGGGATTGATGTAGCCTGAATTGAATTTCTTATATGAGCATGTATTTCCACTAGGGTCACTACCAACCTGAGACCACTTTAAATTAGATTATCTCTCTGAGTTGTTTGCAACGCACTGGTGGTGTGAATGCAGATCTCATACCTATGTGGGTAAAGGTTATTGTTCAGAACCTCAGGGAAGAGTTTTCTTTTCTCTCTCCTACCAGGGCTGAGGTTGAAAAATGAAACTGTCCCTTGGAGACTCCGGCTTTATGCCAGGGTCTCTTATTAGACTCCCTATCCTAGGCTTTTTTCTTGGTAGTTGATAAAATAATGGCTTATCTTATAGCCAAAAGAATTTAAGAAATTTCATAGTGGAATTAAAAATGCTTGTCTCCAGGGAGAAGCATTTCTTCCCAGTTTCTTACTTGAATTGAAAATTGAAATTGGTTGTCTCCAGGGACAAGCATTCTTCCCAGTTTCTTACTTCTGAGCAGCAACACTGCCTTCTTCAGGTCTTCACTTGTCTTTCAGAGCCTGCCAGACCTCTCCAAAAGATTCAGGTAATCACCCTCCACATGAATGATTCACTGTGCAATTTGTGGATATAATGGGATTTGTTCATTTGTAATTTCATCAAGATATAATTTTTGAGTAAATATTGTTATAATGCTATAATTACCACTGTGGTGAATTTGTTCATTTTCTTTTGCAAATATTTATAAGGTTATCTATTCTATGCACTGGGGAAGGAAAAAATATGCCCAAGAAGTGGCCCCTGACTTAAGGGAGCTTTGAGTCTGTTATGATTGGATAAGAGATGTGCTAAATAACTGTAATGTAATGTAGAAAATGATAATACCAGGGGAAAGGAATGGAAAAGCTATCCCATGATATTCAGGAGAGAAAGAAATCATTTCTAGTCTGGGAGAATCAAAAAATACTTTATGGACGATATGCATTATAATATTAAGGGGGAAAGTAATAAGGATTATCATTTAAAATGCTTTGTGCACTTTGTCACTCAGTCGTGTCTGACTCTTTGTGACCCCATGGACTTTAGCCCTCCAGGCTCCCCTGGCCATGGGATTCTCCAGGCAAGGATACTAGAGTGGGTTGCCAAGCCCTCCTCTTTGTCATGCCTCCTCCTCCTTTAGTTACATTATTTTATGTAGTCCTCTATGAAATCAATGTAAATTCCATTTTACAGCTGAGAAAACTGGTTTTGAAAACTGAATAACTTTTTACTTTTTAGAGGCATAATCCTTGTTGAGAAGGCTGATGCTTATCAGTGGGAATAGTCAGAACAAAGGCAAGGATGTGGGAAAGCCAGGGACACATGCATAGATATTACACAGATCATCGGAAGTCTAAAGGCAAGTGATAAGAGAGATAAAACCGAGTGCTTTGTTTTAGCTAGATAATGAAGGAATCAATGAGAGTTGTCATGGACATAGAATAAAATAGCCTGGTAGATGGTTTACTAAAGTTCTAACAAAGGAGGAAAGTGAAAGTGAAGTTGCTCAATCGTGTCCGACTCTGAGACCCCATGGGCTATAGCTTACCAGGCTCCTCCATCGATGGGATTTTCCAGGCAAGAATACTGGAGTGGGCTGCCATTTCCTTCTCCAGGAGATCTTCCCAACCCAGGGATTGAACCTGGGTCTCCTGCATTGTAGGCAGACACTTTACCATCTGAGTCACCAGGGAAGTCCCTAACAATGGAGAAATAGTTGTCAAAGATGAGGCAGTGATTTGGGTATTGAGTGTTTAGGAGAAAGTAATACTAGAAGAAATAGTGAGCACAAGAGAATATGGGACATTAAGGTCCTGTCCTAATGAGCTTAATTATAAGTGTCCCAATACTGTCTGTGCCAGCAGAGTAAGAGTTTAGGAAAAAGGGCCAAGCAATTGTAGGATGTAATCAATGGTAAGGCTAGTGCCCATGGAGGGATAATCTTAGACCAGAGTGCTTCAAACTCAAATATGGTTCAGTGAGGTACCATGATATACAAAAAATGATCCTCATACATGGAGCTTGGTGACTCATGAAGTACGGGGAGACTCATTCTCATCAAGGAAGACCTTTCAATGCCCAATGAGAGAGACTGAGAGCAAATCTGAACCACAAGGAAAAGGACTGATTTATGCTAAAGGGGGCTTCTCTGGTAGCTCAGCTGGTAAAAAATCTGCCTGTAATGCAGGAAGCCCTGGTTCAATTCCTGGATCAGGAAGATCCCTTGGAGAAGGGATAGGCTACCCACTCCAGTATTCTTAGGATTCCATGGTGGCTCAGATGGTAAAGAATCCACCTGCAATGTGGGAGACCTGGGTTTGATCCCTGGGTTGGGAAGATCCCCTGGAGGAGGGCATGGCAACCCACTTCAGTGTTCTTGCCTGGTGAATCCCCATGGACAGAGGAGCCTGGTGGGCTACAGTCCATGGGGTCACAAAGAGTTGAACACGACTGAGAGACTGAGCACAGCACAGCACAACAGGCTTAAAGCATTGATCGAAACCAGTTCTGCCCCCACTGCTAGTTACCAGTTTCCTAGGGTACAAAGTTGGCTTTTAATCCCCATTCTATCACTAGACAAACTGGTATAAAAGTTGGGCATCAGAGACTTAGGTGGAAGGATCAGCCAAAGAGGCTTCTGGCTGGAGCTTTGTGGTCTTTCAATGGAAGACTGAAATGTTATGCTCTCCACCTCTCTAGGGATCTGTTAATTTCAAAGCACCCTTACATCAGGCATAAAGAAGTCAAAGGATTACATTACTTCTAGTCCATGTTTGTTTACAGAAAAGGTAACTGATATCTACTGCCAGCCTGAGTTCTCATTTTTTCTAAATATATACATATATATATATTTTATTTTTGACTACTCTTTGTTTGTGCCTTTGTTGCTGTGCGTGGGGCTTCTCTAGTTGTGGAGAGCGGGGGATACTCTCTAGTCAAGGTGTGCGGACTTCTCGTGGTGCTTGTCTTGCTGAAGAGTGTGGACTCTAGGCGCATGGCTTCAGTAGTTGTGGCTCCCAGGCTCCAGAGTGCAGGCTTGGCAATTGTGGCACTTGGGCATAGTTGCCCCATGGCATGTGGTATATTCCCAGACTAGGGATCAAACCAGTGTCCCCTGCATTGCAAGGCAGATTCTTAACCACTGGACCACCAGGGAAACCCTCATTAATTCTAGAACAATTATGGGTAGCTTGAGTAGGGTTGGAAAAATCTGAAACCATCAGTAGGCAGTTGAAACCATCAGTAGGTAGTTGAAATTGCTCGATTAGTTTAAGAGGAGAGCATAAACAAGAGATTTTAAAGTCATGAAGATACAATGTGTGTGTGCTCAGTCATGTCCAGCTCTTTGAAACTCCCTGCACTGTAGCTTGCCAGGATCCTCTGTCTGTGTAATTTTTTCAGGCAAGAATACTGGAGCAGGTTGCCATTTCCTCCTCCAGGGGATCTTCCTGACCCAGGGATTGAACCTGAGTCTTTTGCATCTTCTGCATTGGCAGGCAGCTTCTTTACCACTGCACTACCTGGGAAACCCCTAAATAGATACAATGGTTGCAAGTATTTTTTTTTTTTTTTCTTTAAGTGAAATTGTTGAAAGAAGTAGGATAGGGAAAAGGCAAACAGAGGGAAGATCCAAGGACTGACACAAAGGGATCCTCTGAACATGGAGAAAAAGAGGAGGAAGGGGAGTTGGACAAGAATTTGGAGGGAAGGAGGACAGGGGAGAATGACAGATGTCATACAGAAACAGAGAAGGAATAAAACCATTAGATGGTCTACTAGGAGGTCATTGTGACCCCTAAGAGCAAGCATGAGTGAACAAATCATACCACAGTGGATGTAACATGAGTAGGCAGTAAGGAAATGAAAGCAATATAGTTTTTTCCCCTCAAAGATACTTGGCTGTGGAAGGAAGGAAGGAAGGAGGGAAGGAGAGGCGGGGAAGGAACTCTGAGCATAGAAACTCAGAGTTGAGAGAAGTTTTTCTTTTTGATTTTCAAATCTTTGAAGTGTTGTCTTTGAAAAGAATTTTATCTAATCTTCAGTGTCTTACTGCTTCTATTTTAGGCCATGGGATTAGAGTCAGAGGGTCCTGGATTCAGTTTATGCTGCTGTGTACTAGCTTTATCTTTCCCATGGAGCATAAGGTGTATGATTTTGACACGTTACTTAATCTTACTTATTTCACATGCAGATGAACATTACGCTTTGTTTACTTTGTGATCCTTCTTCCCAGGAGAAGGTCTGATTAAATCACTTGTCATCATTCAATGAAGCACAACACTTCTGCAGAGAACAGTTCACCAAGACGTTCTCAGAGGTGCTGCTAATCTATGTGCACAAGGTTTTTACAAGATAAATGATTTTGAGTCTAGAATAGTAATACCACCTTATACATGCATTTTTCTTTAAATATTTACAAAGAACTTTCACAGGCATGTTCTAATTAAATTTGCATAACACACTCTCTGAAAGCAGAAAGAGTGAAGTAGCTGAAAAAAAAAAAAAAGAGAAAGAAAGAAAAACTATAATGAGGCCAAATAAAAATTGCCAAGTAGTAAAATAAATTGAATTTCACCTTGAATTTGTCATGGAACCTATAAGCTATAGGACCAGTTCTTTTGCCTAAGCACAATACCAAAGGGAATATTTCTTTTGTTGACTCCAATATATATTGTAAAGAGTTGAGCCAAAAGACATACAAATATTTTACTTAAGCAATATGAGAATCAGGATTTAGTAAGGGCTGCCCAGGTAATTTGGACTAATTCTCCTATACTGAAAACAAATAGAAAAACTGGGGAATTGTAATAGAACTAAAGATACCAAAATGCTATCAAGTCAGTCAAGCATTGTGTTTCCAATATACAGAAGAATGAAAAAGACCCAGAAAGATAACTAATCTGTAAAGTCAGATTTGCCCTAAATTTGTCAGGTTATTTTAGGAAGAACTGGTTGAGAGAATAAACAGAGATTTTACAGATTTATGGATACAGAGGACAAAAGTTGGAGTTCAAGGCCCAACAAAGAGAATAACTAGTAACATCTCCTTCCAGATTCTTGTTGGAACCTTGAAAGTCCAACCTAGGATTAAGAATAGACCAGACAGAGACTGGCCTTCAATGAAACAGAAACCCAGCTCCAAACTGTCATAAGTCCTAATTGAATTAATTAAGTTAATATGGATTTTCTGTGTCCCCAGCCATCAATTAGATATTCTCTAAAGGAATATATCATCTTAGGTCTAAATTAGATCTATAATTTTTTTCATAAACTATAATTGTTAATCAAGAGTACTCAGAAATATGAGGAAACAAGACGGGTGCCTAACACTAAGAAATAATAGATATAAAGAACTTACACTACTCAATAGGGAAAGATATATATGGTTGTTAGTTATTTGCTGACTTCTGTCTGACTCTTTTGCGACCCTATGGACTGTAGGCCACCAGGCTCCACTATCCATGGGGTTTTCCAAGCAAGAATACTGGAGTGGGTTGCCATTTCCTTCCCTGGTAGTTCAGACAGTAAAGAGTCTGCCTGCAACGCAGGAGAGTTGGGTTCAATCCCTGGGTCAAGAAGATCCCCTGTAGAAAGGAATGGCTACCCACTCCAGTATTCTTGTCTGGAGAATCCCATGAACAGAGGAGCCTGACAGGCTACAGTCCATTGGGTCACAAAGAGGTGGACAAAACTGAATGACTAACACTTTCACTTTTTCTTTCTCCAATACACACACACACACACATACATAGATATAATCGAGTTTAAAAAAAAAAAAATGGGAAAAGACCTGAATAAACATTTTCACAAAGAAGACATACAGATGGCCAAAAGGTATGTGAAAAGATGCTCAACATCACTAATCCATTGGAGAAATGCAAATCAAAACCACAATGAGATATCACTTCACACTTGGAGATGGTTTTTGTCAAAAAGACAAGCAATAACAAGTGTTAGTGAAGATGCTGGAAAAAGGGAATCCTTTCACACTATTGGTAGGAATGTAAAATAAAGACAAAATCTGCAAAAAATTGATGAATCTTCACTGTCTGTAATTTTTATAAGTGGGAAAAAAATCAATGAGGATAAAAATAACACAATTATTGCTGTTACTTTAATTGAGACATATAAAACCCTCTACTCAACAAATTCAGAATATGCACTTCTTTCAAAAGCAATAAAAAAAACTTTACAAAAATAGACCATATGCTTTCCATGAGGTAATAAAATTTCAAATAAATTATTCAAAGTATGAACTCTGGCCACAGAGGGATTTAATTAAAACTTACTAACAAAAAATAACTTGAAAATCTTTATATATTTGGGAATTAAGCAACAGCTATCTAAAAAACTATGTAAATTTAAAAATACATATTTAAATAAATGATAATGAAAATACTGAATAGTAACATTTATGGAATAAAGTTCTGCCTATATTAGAAAATAAAAATATGATGCAATTCTCTAACTATCCATCTCAAATATTCACAAAAATAATAGAAAACTGAACCCAAAGAAAATTTAAAATGTATAATAAAGAGAATCAAAAGCCAGTGCTTGGTTCTTTAAAAAGACTGAGCAAATTAATGAGGGGAAAAATATAGAAGAGCTAAATAACCAGTATCAGTAATGAAAAGGAGAACATCATGGATTCCACTAACATCAAAGAGACTATAGGAAAGCACAGCTTACCAGAAATCAATGAAGAAGAAATAGAAAATATAATCAGCCATATAACTATTACTGCCCAGTAAGTAAAGTCCAAAATATTTCATGAATAAATTCTACACAGGACATAAGGAAATCATAATGCCAATCCTGAGCAATGGAAAAAGAGAAAACATTTACCAATTTGTTTTAAGAGACAAACATAATCTTTCTTTTCTCTTTTTGGAGAAGGTAATGGCTATAATTACCTGTGTTGTACAATGTATTATTGATGCTTACTTATTTTATACATAGTAGTTTTTATCTTTTAACCCCTTTCCCCTAACTTGCCCCTTCCTCTTCCCCACTGGTAACCACTAATTTGTTTTCTAAATCAGTGAGTCTGTTTCTGTTTTGCTACATACATTCATTTGTATTATTTTTTAGATTCCACATATAGGTAATATTGTATCCCAACTCAGGGATCAAACCCAGGTCTCCTGCATTGCACACAGACTTCGGCATTGCAGGTGAATTCTTTACTGACTAAGCTATGAGGGAAGCTCATTTATGGCTAATATTCTATTGTGTGTGTGTGTGAATATATATGTGTATGTGTGTGTGTGTGTATAAAACACATCTTATGTATCCATTCATCCATTCTTGGACACTTGAGTTACTTCCATATATTGGCTTTTGTAAATAGTGCTGCTAAGGAATATTGGGATGCATGTATTCTTACAAATCAGTGTTTTCATCTTTTCCAGATACATACACAGGAGTGGAATTGCTGGATCATCTGAGAGTTCTATTTTTAGTTTTTTTAGAACCCTCCATACAGTTTTCCACAGTGACTGAACCAATTTACATTCCCCACCAACAGTGAACAGGTGTTCCCTTTCCCCCCACATCCTTCCCAACATTTGTTATCTGTAAACTTTTTAATGATAGTCATTCTTATAGGTATATACAATAGCTCATTGTTGATTTGATTTGCGTCTCTCTAATAATTAGCAATATTGAGCATGTTTTCATGTACCTGTTAGCCATCTGTATGTATTCTTTGGGAAAATATCTATTCAGGTCTTCTGCCCATTTTTAGTGGGTTATTTGTTTTTTGATTTTGAGTTGTATGAGCTGTTTATATATTTTTGGATATTAACACTTTGTTCATTGTCATTTGTGAATATTTTTTCCCATTCTATAGGTTGTATTTTCATTTTGTTTATGGTTTCTTTTGCTGAGTAAAAATTTAAAGTTTAATTAAGTTCCATTTGTTTATTTTTGCTTTTATTTCAGAGACCAGCATAACCTTCATACCAAAACCTGACAAGACTATTACCGGAAAGGAAGACTGCAGGTAATCCATTCTTTCCAAATTGACCCGTACGGTCAGTGCAACCCCAAACAAAATCTAAGCTGGTATTTTCACAATTGACAAAGTGAAAGTGAAAGTCACTCAGTTGTGTCCGACTCTTTGTGACTCCAAGAACTATATAGTCCATGGAATTCTCCAGGCCAGAATACTGGTGTGGGGAGCCTTTCTCTTCTCCAAGAGATCTTCCCAACCCAGGGATAGAAGCCAGGTCTCCTGCATTGCAGGTGGATTCTTTACCAGCTGAGCCACAAGGGAAACCCATAATTGACAAGATTATTCTAAAAATTCACATGGAAATCAAAGAATCTAGAGTGGTCATGATACTAGTAAATTTTTTTGAAAGACTTGTATACAATACTGGGGCTTTGCAAGTGGCTCAGTGGTAAAGAATCTGCCTGCCCATGCAGGAGATGAGGGAAGATCCCCTGGAGAAAGAAATGGTAACCCACTCCAGTATTCTTTCCTAGGAAATTCCATGGACAGAGGAGCCTGTGGGCTACAGTCCATGGGGGTCTCAAAGAGTAGGACACAACTTAGCGACTAAAATGACAACACAAAATATACTACAAAGTTACCTTAAGATAGTGCGGTAATGGCACAAGGACACATACACTCTACTCATAAAATGCATCTTTCAGAGAGTGAAAATATAAATTATAATCTGAGAGAATATATTTGTGATACATAAATTCCAGCAAAGAAATTTGATCTGGAATAAAGAGCGCCTACGAATCCAAAACAGAAAAAGAAAAACACACATATTCTTACATATAAATAGAACCAAGAAACTCCTGAAATATCCTGTTCAGTTCAGTCGCTCAGTTGTGTCCAACTCTTTGTGACCCCATGTACTGTAGCACGCCTGGCCTCCCTGTCCATCACCAACTCCCAGAGCTTGTTCAAACTCATGTCCATCAAGTCAGTATGTCAACCAAGGAAATATTCTGTAATTAATCTAACTATTGACATTGTTGTTGTTTAGTCCTTAAGGCATGTCCGACTCTTTTGTGACCCCTTGGACTGTAGCCCAGCAGGCTCCTCTGTCCATGGGATTCTCCAGGCAAGAATACTGGGGTGGGCTGCCATTTCCTTCTCCAGGGGGTCTTCCTGACCCAGGGAGCAAACCTTCATCTCCTGCATTGGCAGGTGGATTCTTTCCACGAAGCCACCAGGGAAACCCATGCAGTGCATACTGAGAGTGTATTCTACTCCTTGGCCTGGGTTCACAGCCCTCTCTGATCTGGTCTCCACTATGTATCTGACTCGAGCACTGCACACTCAGGTCATCTCTCTGTCTCAGTCAATAATATGCCTGTACCAGGCCTATCTTGGATTTGGATGCTCACAGAAAAAGTACATTCAATACTGTCAAGTCACAACAAGGAATTAATATGTCTCTGTTGAGTGAATGCATGCATGAAAGAATAAAATAATATCTTCCTTCCTGTTCTCTGCTTTTCAAAATCCTATCTATCCTTTGAGGTCCACACATACTGCATATCCCATCTCTTCTGTGAAGGCTTTCCTACTAATTCTTCTCTGAGTTCTTCTAGCTCTTAACAGAACTATCCTTTGATTTTTATCACATTCTATAATACATTATTTTTTCATACTCACAGATACTATTGTCTCATCAAAAGAATAAATTCCAGAAGAGCAAGGAACATGTCCTCAATTCATTTATATTATAAAGTATCTGTCCAACTGTCTTGTAAACAGTGGTGCTCAATATTTTTCAGGGAAAGGAGTGTAATGATGAAAAATCCAGTCCCGAAATTCAGATAGACCTGAACTCTGGCCTTGGTTCTGCTGTGTGACTCTGGGCAGTTACCTGACTGCTCTAATTGTCGGTTTCCTCGTCTGTGAAAGATGGATAATATTACATCCTTCAAAGGATGCAATGAAATAATATACCTAGAGTGCATGTGTGTGTGCATGCTCAGTCTTGTCTGACTCTTTGTGACCCCATGGACTGTAGCCCTGCCAGGCTCCTCTGTCCATGGGATTGTCCTGGCAAGAATACTGGAGTGGGTTACCATTTCCTCCTCCAGGGGATCTTCCCCACCTAGGGATCAAACCCACATCTCTTGAGTCTCCTTCATTGGCAGGCAGATTCTTTACCACTGTGCCACCTGGTAAGCCTATAATATACATAACACAAATAGGAAATACATGTTAAATGATAGCTAGCAGTAGTAGTATTCAGTATTAATTATGGCTCTGACTTGTAAAAGCATTCACTCTGAAAATTAACAGAGAGACAAACATGAACACAGAACAGTAACCATAAAACTAAGGCTAATAGAACAGCCAAAGAAAATTTCCAGCATGTAAAAATGTCCAGCTTGTCTTTCTTCTACTGCAGACGAATCTACACATGGCCAAAGGTCTTCAGGGACTTCTGTTTCCTAACACTGCAGGAATTTTCTCATTCCATCTCAGATGTCTGCTTTCTCCCCTCTTTCGGATATACATGGTCTCAAACAAATGACACAGGATAGCTTCAAACACAGTATTATCCACCCCAGTAATTTCTTTTCTGTTCTTAGTGAAGGTCAGAAGTGTCCTTCTCTTGCAAAAGACATAATGCAAACCTCAGGGTTCTTATATCCTTAGGATTCTCTCAATTTCTTCTCCTGTCTCATTAGCACACGAGGAGAAAAGCTGCTAAACAACTTACATTTAATTTACTGATTTATATTTGTTTATACTTCAAATTAAATGGTTAGATAGTATCACCGGCTCAATAGCAAATTCTGGGAGATAGAGGACAGAGGAGCCTGGCATGCTACAGTCCACGGGGTCACAAAGAGTCGGACACAACTTTGCAACTGAATGACAACAAAAATACCTTCAGATTGTCAGGAGAATAATGAAAGCATCTTCATTTATGTATCTAGTATTCTCACGGGATTTCTCAAGAGTAACTGATCTATCCTTAGTAAACTGTACCCCTTATTGCCACCTATTGCCATCATTATCATCAATGATGAATAATGCTGAGAGTAGCTACCACAGATAAAATTTGTTATGTGTGCCCTAACCAAGAAGGAAGGGGTGAGTCGGGATTGAAGCCCTTCTTACCTGGATATGCTTCCACACTGAGTTGGGAGAGGCTCCATTCAATCTTATATTTGTGCTTAACACCATAGGCAGAGCCCATATTCAGATTTCTAATAACTCTCTTTCATACTCCTTTAATCCATGGCTACTCACACTTGTTCCCAAGGGGCACTAGTGTTCCAAGCTGTAGAGAGCAAGCGTTTGACTGTAATATTGAATGATTGCCTTTACCCTGTTTGCAAAGGAAAAATGTTAATGGATCACATATTCTCAATTCAAATTTTTTCTCCAATCATTTTTTACAAGTCCTTGTCTCCAGACACCACTTTCCTGCTTAAGGTTGCTAGTAGATGAGAGAAGAAAATGAAATTGCAAATTCCTATGAATAAGAAATCTCAAAACCAATCATTTGCTCTTGGCTGAACACTTTGTTGGGTGAAATATTTTATTTTAAGATGTTTGAGCTGGTAGTTGTGAGTTTATATGGTATCCAAATAATATAGGTACATTTCTTTTTGCTAGTAAAATGTATATAAAACTAGTGTGTAGAGGAAGTAAAAATGTATTGATTTGTATTTTTGAAAATATTTAACAAAGAAAATGTTCTGCAAATAAGAGCATATGTTCTGGATCTCTGCCCTTCTGAACAAGTCTGAGATGCCCTGTCTCAGAATAGATATTTTATTCCTCCAAAGAACATGGATAGAAATGATTCATGGATAAAGGCTGAGCCTCAGTACATGTACTTATTTATTTTACATGTAATTGCATGTATCTATGTAGTTATTTATGAACTGTTGCTGAAACTGATATGAATGTTTGAGGATTCAAGCCATTGTTTGACATTTAGTATCGTGTAAACAAATCTGAGTTCTTAGTGTTTTTTGGCAATAGAATTTTGTGATTGGGAAGGGCCATGAAGGTATTCAGAGCAAGATATCTGAAACTTGAACCTCCTAATAACTGGCCCTCTGTCCTCTCCTGTGAACACCTCCAGTAGAACCTTCACGTGACCCTGACTTCAAGGTGAAATAATAGCATCTCTGTCCAAGGCTGTGTTATTTACATGTGGATCTGTGTGAAGGATATGAAGCAATACAGCACATTTTTAGACTAGCAAGATGCTTTACAATAGGAATTTGTACTATAATATGTGTGCAAATGTGAAAGTGTATCCCTATATATACAGATTCTTTGAATCATAGATAGTGGAGCAAAATCATGTTTTAAATTGTAATCTTCAATTACATGATACTCAATTTGGAAATTTCCATCCATGGCCTGAGAGGGGGAGTAAACTCTCTTTATATATACTACCTTCATTCCCACAAGACATTTTATTTATATTACTGATTTAATAAAAATCTCCTACTGTGCAAATGTTCTCCATATGGGGAAACAGAAGACCAGAGTGCATAAAGCCAGTTCTTTGTGTCTTTCAACTTTTAAAAAATTATGGACATATAATGTTTTGCCTACTTTTTTTAGATTACAGAATATGGTATTTTTTTCTTAATCAAGGTAAAAGCTCACAATATAAAACTCATTTATCATCATCTTATTTTGCCCTATATATACTCTTTCAATTTCTTATGCAAAATTCAGATGTCTTCCCAATAGAGGATATGGCCAAAGAGAAATGACACAGAGTCTGGATAATGGGAGAGAGTGATCTGAGACCATAGCAAAGAGAAAGATCAGGACTGAGCTGGTTCACGGGCAGAGAAGTAGTAACAAAGATACCATGGAAGGAGTTAGGAAGCTATTGGACAGTAATTACAGCAGAGAAACAGGAAGTAGAGTGAAGGAAATTTTGTAAGAAATGGATGTGAGACCAAATCCTGGCTCAGCCATCCAGTGGTCATATAGCCTTGAAAGAGATTTTCATCTCTTTGGACTGTCACTTCCTCAAATGGGGAGACTCCCATCTTCCAGAGCTGTGGTGAAAGGACCTGTGTGAGGCCGGTGAACCTCATAAACAGTGTTTTTGCTTTTCCCTTTCAGCTCTAACTTGACTCTGTCCTTCCTGAATTAGAGACAGCCATGAAGATGATGATATCAATGTAAGGAGTCTGTTGTTGCTATTGTTCGGTTGCCCAGTCGTGTCCGACTCTGCGACTCCATGGACTGCAGCACACCAGGCTTCCCTGTCCCTCACTGTCTCCCAAAGTTTGCCCAAGTTCATGTCCATTTCATTGGTAACGCCATCCAGCCATCTCATCCTCTGATACCCTCTTCTCTTTTTGCCCTCAATCTTTCCCAACGTCAGGGATTTCCCAGTGAGTCAGCTGTTCATATCAGGTGACGGAAGCTTCAGTATCAGTCCTTCCAATGAATACAGAGTCTACACACCCCCAAATGACCCTCCCTTTTCACTACAGAGAATTTCAAAATTTATAGAAAAAAATAAACAAAATTTATAGCAAACCTCCATGTACCCATTACCTAGCTTCAACAATTACAAGCCACTGCCCATCTTTTTCATCCACAACTCCATCCACTCTCTACTTTGTGCATTATTTTGAAGCAAATCTAGACATCATATCATTTTATCTACAATGTTTTAGGATGTATCTCTAAACAAGGAATCTTTTTTTAAAAATACAGTCATAATACTATTGTTGGTTGTTTTGTTGCTAAGTCGTGTCTGATTCTTCTGCAATCCCATGGACTGTAGCCTACCAGGCTCCTCTACCCATGGGATTCCCCAGGCTTGAATACTGGAATGGGTTGCCATTTTTTCTACATAATACCATAATGCATATTAAATATGTAACAGTTACTCCTTAATACTATTAAGTATCCAGTGTACTTAAATTTCCAATGTCTTTTGCATTTTTTAGTTTGCTTGAATTCAGATATAAGTTATATCCACAAATTACATAGGTTGTCTTCTAAATATCTTGATCTATTAGCTAACGTGCTCTTCTGTTTTCTGTATTTTATGTAAATTAGAAGATCTATCAGATTCATGTTGATTTTGTTATTGTTGCTACTGTTATTACCTATGTCAGATAAATTATATCACATGAACACACCAAGTGGTACTGCCTTTGATGATGCAAAATTTTCCAACTGATGAACAACTTTTGGAAAAGGTCTAAACAAACCAATCTACAATCTTCCCTCACTGTAAATAATGCATAATTACTTCCTGTAAAATTTGGTAAATATTAAAATGTTACAAAAATATTCTTCACTTATATGTAATACAGAGTTGGGCTTTAGACTCAGATAATTATAAATTATTTTTCATCTCCATTAATGTCTGGCAAGTCAGATGGTACATGGGAAAATTCTTTACCAAGGAGGATTATCTGCCATGTTGTAGAAAGTCTAACATTTCTGGATCCTGTCCACTAAATGCCAGTAGCACCCCACCAAATCTTTATGACTACTATTAATGTCCCTTCCTGGGATTTCCTGATGGGTCAGATGGCAAAGAATCTGCCTGTGATGTGGGAGACCCAGGTTCAGTCCCTGGAAGACCCTCTGGAGAAGGGAATGGCTACCCACTCCAATATTCTTGCCCAGAGAATTCCATGGACAGAGGAGCCTGAATAATGTCCCCTCATATTCACAAAATTCCCTGTGATTCACTTCATCTCCTGTTGAAAACTACTGGCTTAGTTTGAGCAGCAGCAAAAGAGGAAATTGATTTTAATTGCATTTATGTTCTAGCTTGGGAAGTAGATAAAGAAAACGTCTTGTGTGGGGAATAACTATTGAAACCTTCACAGTTTTAAAGCTTTTCAATCTTTTTCCCCATTGGCAGATTTTTCTTTTGCCAAACAATATTGGAAAATGTGAATAGGTTTTCTGATAAAACATCACGGGAATATATGTATTTCAAGTACAAAATTGTTTAATAGCTAGGAAACCATCCCCATAGGAAGATGTAAGGAAACTGGGATGGTGGCAAAAAGTAATAAATTCATTTTAATTCTTTTCTGAACATAAATATAAATTTATAAATCTCTTTGTGCTGATATAATTGGCCTGTAAGCCTAATAAGGAATTTCCCTTCATCTCTGAGATGAAGAAAATATAGTTAAATGTTTGCTCTCCTTAAGTTTACTTGTATCATTATGTGATATACTTCTTGCCTTTTTCTTTTATTAAAACAGTTACTTTCTTCATTGTCCTTTGTATTGATATTTAAATACTACTGTGCATCATTCCAAGATGGAAACCATTTTCTAATCTAAATTAGAAGATATTTTATCATTATTCCTTGAGGCAGGAACTGTTTGTTCATAGCACCTTGATGGTTCCTGGTAATAGTAAATGCTTGTTTAAATATCTATTGAATGAACTTACTCATCCGGTAATCATCATTAATATATCTTATTACTATGACCAACCTAGATAGCATATTCAAAAGCAGAGACATTACTTTGCCAACAAAGGTCCGTCTAGTCAAGGCTATGGTTTTTCCTGTGGTCATGTATGGATGTGAGAGTTGGACTGTGAAGAAAGCTGAGCACCAAAGAACTGATGCTTTTGAACTGTGGTGTTGGAGAAGACTCTTGCAAGTCCCTTGGACTGCAAGGAGATCCAACCAGTCCATCCTAAGGGAGATCAGTCCTGGGTGTTCATTGGAAGGACTGATGCTGAGGCTGGAGCTCCAGTACTTTGGCCACCTCATGCGAAGAGTTGACTCATTGGAAAAGACTCTGATGCTGGGAGGGATTGGGGGCAGGAGGAGAAGGGGACGACAGAGGATGAGATGGCTGGATGGCATCACTGACTGGATGGACGTGAGTCTGAGTGAACTCCGGGAGTTGGTGATGGACAGGGAGGCCTGGCGTGCTGCGATTCATGGGTTCGCAAAGAGTCGGACATGACTGAGCGACTGAACTGAACTGAACTGATGCACAATTATGTACTTTCATATGTGTTAATTGTATCTCCATGCCATTATTATTATGACACATTAAATGTGGATCTTTTACTCAAGGTAGAATCTTAATTAAGTGATCTCTTCTAAATCATTTTGCTGGAATAACTAGGAGAAGAATTTAGAACTCCTGGCTTTGGTTTCATTATTTCTACCAATAGGTTTCTTTTTGCCTCAAAATATACAAGTTTTTAGTTGTTGCCATGTCCTCAAAAAGCATTTGTCAAAACAAATGAACCAACCCACCCACCTCCAGAACAGTGAGTAACTCCCCTTAAATTTGCATACTAGCTTCAACCCTCAGAAATTCAAAATAGGATAACAAACATTTTGATGACAAAATTTGCCTGGTAGGAGAAATGGCTCTCTTAAAAGCAAGTTATGTTATTTGATGTGTGCAAACTGCAAAACAGGTGCAGTATTAACACAGCAATTGTTCAGAGGCTGGAACTTTGTAACTATGGAGACATTACCTCATAGCGTTCTAACAGGCAGTGTCGGCCAGATGTGAAAGTTGTGATCATAAAGGTAGCTTTGCTGGGTTACCGCCCTGTCTCTTGAGTTGCTTCCAGTGAGTGCTACACACCTTCATCTTGATTTATTTAACATTCTTAGCCAGCATCAGTGTTGGCTATGTCGGTACTTACACATTCACATTAGAATCCTGGCATCAGCTTGGTGAAGAAATAATAATGTCTGGAGAGTGCTTTAAGGTAGTTAGATTAACAAGTGAGGTCACTTGAAAAAGAAAATCTGTCTTGAATCTCAGTTCTCTTCATTGTCTAATGCCATAATTTATTTTTCCAGAAAAGAAAAGATTCTTGTTTTCCAGCCAGTGCGAGAGACTCAGAAACTGTTCAGGAAATGTCAGCTGTGCTGCAGAGTGGAGTCCATGAGCTAGAAGATAAGATGGAGACTCAAGCACAGTAAGAAAGTCACAAATGAGTTTCAGAGGATGAGGATGGAGCATTTGACCTTTTTGTTTCAAAACAGCTTATAAAATAGAACTAGAATTGAGTCTACAAATTTCTTAAAATTAATGATAACATACTACAGTTTCCTCAACCACTGTTTTATAATGTTTTGTCCCTGAGTAATAGAAAAAATCACCTAGACAAATCTCCATCATATCAGACCTGGTAGAGTTTCCAAAACTCATATCTAAACATGTTAAAGTAATTTGCAGTTTCTTTTTTTTTTTTAATTTAAATTTATTTATTTTAATTGGAGGCTAATTGTTTTACAATATTGTATTGGTTTTGCCATACATCAACATGAATCTGCCACGGGTGTACACGTGTTCCCCATCCTGAACCCCCCTCCCACCTCTGTCACTATACCATCCCTCTGGGTCATCCCAGTGCACCAGCCCCAAGCATCCTGTATCATGCATCGAACCTGGACTGGTGATCCGTTTCACATATGATATTATACATGTTTCAATGCCATTCTCCCAAATCATCCCCCCCTTCCCTCTCCCACAGAGTCCAAAAGACTGTTCTATACATCTGTGTCTCTTTTGCTCTCTCGCATACAGGGTTATTGTTACCATTTTTCTAAATTCCATATATATGCGTTAGTATAACGTATTGGTGTTTTTCTTTCTGGCTTACTTCACTCTGTATAATAGGCTCCAGTTTGATCCACCTCATTAGAAAGCTGTGGTACATATACACAATGGAGTATTACTCAGCCATTAAAAAGAATACATTTGAATCAGTCCTAATGAGGTGACAGACAGTTTCTTTAAACTACTTTACTAACAGAACTGCTTGAGAATTTCGGTTTAGGAAATGTTTAGGAGGATATTAAAATTACAACTCTCTGTTTTTACTACTAATGTAAATCGTTTATCAACTAAAGCATCAGCATTTGTTTTCCAATGTTTTTTTAAAAAATGATCTTTAAGAAAAACAACCGTATGTTAATGCATATATATAGAACCTAGAAAGATGGTACTGATGAATCTATTTGCAGGGCAGCAGTGGAGACACAGACATAGAGACCAGGCTTGTGGACACAGTGGGGGAAGGAGAGGGAGGGACGAATTGAAAGAGTAACATGGAAACTCGTGGATTACCATATGTAAAACAGATAGCCAGTGGGAATTTGCTGTATGACACTTGGAGCTCAAAGCTGGTGCTCTGTGACAGCCTAGAGAGCTGGGAGGGAGGGGACATATATATATCTATGGCTGATTCATGATGATATATGGCAGAAACTAGCATAATATTGTAAAGCAATTATCCTCCAATTAAAATTTTTTAAATGATCTTTAATACTGAATATACAAAATTTAAACCTAATGTTACTTTGGACCTGGATGTCCTGTGTTTACTGATCAGTTCAAGTCCATTTTAAAAATATTTGTTCGTAGAGGTCATCTGAGAAATATTAGTAATTGTTGTCAATATGACCAATGCCACATTGAAATAACATTGAAATGCTGGAATTGAATATTTATAACTACCTCTGTTTAGTGTTAACTAGTTACAGAGGAAGCAAAATACCAAGTAAGGGCCTGGAAAATTCCACATGGGAAAGGGAAACCTAACCAAGCACCAGGAAGAAAGTCTCATCTTCCAAAAGGAGTCTAAGAGGTCTGTGAGGGCAGGGTTCAAACAATGGGCTGCCCCATGCTCATCCCTTCCTGAAATGTTTTAGCTTTTCCAACAGTGCATGCTGCCATTAGAAACTTCTTGTTCAGCTACAAAAATAAGAACCCCCCTGTGGCCTTAGACCAGATTTCTTTGATCACAACATTTGCAAAAGCTCATTGGGAATCTTTCATGGAATTAAATTTATTTGGAAATGCAATTATTTTATCAAAGGAAGAAAAAAAATCGGAGCTTATAAAATGAACATGCTGAAAAGATAGTCAGTCGTCTTTAATGAAACCCAGATGTAAGGAACTTTGAAAGAGAAAGGTCCTTTTCCTGCTTATTCTAGACAGTGTCAGGGAAAAATTATGTCATATGATCTGTCTCATTTTAGACAGAGATGAAATGTTTGCAATTTGACAATAGACCTCTGTAGTCTCCTTTTCATTACCACCCCTGTCATACTCAAGAGGGTGTCTTCATGGGTTAGAGCTTCTTTGACAAAAGATGAGTGGTTGGGAAGTCAGTAGAATGGCATGTGCCGAAGCTTTTTAAGTTTTGAACAGTAATAATGCAGGCTTTCCAGGTGTCACTTGTGGTAAAGAACCTACCTGCCAATACAAGAGACACAAGAGACATGGGTTCTATCCCTGGGTGGAAAGATCCCCTGGAGAAGGGCATGGCAACCCACTCCAGTATTCTTGCATAGGCAATCTGGTGGACAGAGGAGCCTGGCAGGCTACAGTCCACAGGGTAGCACAGAGTTGGACACGACTAAAGCAACTTAGCATGCAGAGTAATAATGCAGCTGCCAATGCCATTTAATTCTTTTTTAAAGTTGCCTGAGATCTGTGCCTTGTGAGAAGGACACTTAGAGAAGTCTGATTTTGAGTAGAAAGCTCTCTAGATATACAACATTTCTGATGAAGGAACTTACCAATTATAGAATAAAACAATTGTGACTACCTCTTGGTAAACAAAGAGATTGAGAGCAACACCAGAAAGACGGCAGATTAGGAAGTTTCAGGCCTTTGTTCCCTTACATAAAGATTTGGAAAAACAAAAGAGTACTGGCTCAAATAACATTATGGAAACTCTGGAAAATGAGATCAAAATAGAGATGGTGCATAGAGGCAAAACACTTAGTTCATAACTTATAGATATGTGGCCCCCAGGAAGGCAGGGCTTAGGCTGGCCGTGAATCTGGTTTTTCAGAGCTAAAGGATGGGACTCCGGGACCTTGCATTAAAAACACACACAGTCACAGGCACATGGATTGCTTTGAGGTTACTGAGAACAGCCTCAATATGAGTCATAAAAAGCAGTTGCCATAAGCCTTTTCATGAACTACCCCATGAAAATATTGTTTTACTCATAAAATATCTGTATTGTGGTTTACGGACTTTGTTTAAATCAATGCATACTATACTTTTATATTTATAAAAAAGAAAAAAATCTCTTTATTCATAGTAAGATTTACTTACAGAAATAATGTCTGAAAAGTAATCCTTTCTTCTCTCTTTTGTGCTATTCCCTTCAGCATCCACACACACACACACACATACACAAATACACACACACGTACACATGTGAGCTGTATTTGTAGTTATTAATTTGTAGCATGTATTTGAAAGCATACATTAACTGTAGAATCTTTGCAAATGCAAGACAATTAAACAACAGGAGAAAATAAAGGGAAAAGGTATAGTAAACAGTGATATATTAAACAGAAATGATAATCATGTTTTTTCATGTTAATGGAAAGGGGAGACATAATACGTGATGAAAGTGGGATGGATGAATTTAATTCAGAAGACCATTATATCTACTACTGTGGGCAAGAATCCCTTAGAAGTAATGGAGTAGCCCTCATAGTCAACAACAGAGTCCAAAATCCAGTACTTGGGTGCAATCTCAAAAATGAAAGAATGATCTCTGTTCGTTTCCAAGGCAAACTATTCCATATCGCAGTAATCCAAGTCTGCCCCAACCACTAGTGCCAAAAAAGCTGAAGTTGAACAGTTCTATGATGACCTGCAAGACCTACTAGAACTAACACCAAAAAAAAAGATGTCCTTTTCATCAAAGGGGACTAGAAGGCAAAAGCAGGAAGTCAAGAGATACCTGGAAAACAGGCAAGTTTGGCATTGGAGTACAAAATAAGCAGGGCAAAGGCTAACAGAGTTTTGCCAAGAGAATACACTGGCATAGCAAACATGCTCTTCCAACAACACAAGAGACAACTCTACACATGGACATCACCAGATGGTTAATACCGAAATCAGATTGATTATATTCTTTGCAGTTGAAGATGTAGAAGCTCTCTACAGTCAGCAAAAATAAAAAGACTGGGAGTTGACTATGGCTCAGAATCCTGAGAATCGTGAATCCTTTATTGCCAAATTCAGAATTAAATTGAAGAAAGTAGGGAAAGCCACTAGACCATTCAGGTATAACCTAAATCATATCCCTTACAATTATACAGTGGAAGTGACAAATAGGTTCAAAGGATTAGATCTGATAGAGTGCCTGAAGAACTATGGTTGGAGGTTTATGACATTGTACAGGAGGCAGTGATGAAGACCATCCACAAGAAAAAGAAATGCAAAAAGGCAAAATGGTAGTATGAGGAGGCCTTACAAATAGCTGAGAAAAGAAAAGAAGTGAAAGGTAAGGAGAAAAGGAAGATATACCCATCTGAATACAGAGTTCCAAAGAATAGCAAGGAGAGATAAAAAAGCCTTCCTCAGTGATCAATGCAAAGAAACAGATAAAAACAATAGAATGGGAAAAACTAGAGATATTTTCAAGAAAATTAGAGATACCAAGGGAACATTTCATGCAAGATGGGCACAATAAAGGACAGAAACTGTATGGACCTAACAGAAGAGATTAAGAAGAGGTGGTAGGAATACACAGAAGAACTATACAAAAAAGATCATCATGACCCAGATAACTACTATGGTGTGATCACTCACCTAGAGCCAGACATCCTGGAGTCCAAAGTCACATGGCCCTTAGGAAACATCACTACAAGCAAAGCTAGTAGAGGTAATGGAATTTCAGCTGAGCTGTTTCTAGTTCTAAAAGATGATGCTGTTAAAGTGCCGCACTCAATATGCAAGCAAATTTGGAAAATGCAGCAGTGGTCACAGGACTGGAAAAAATCAGTTTTCATTCCAGTCCCAAAGAAAGGCAATGCCAAAGAATGCTCAAACTACCACACAATTGCACTCATCTCACAGGCTAGGAAAGTAATGCTCAAATGTCTCCAAAGAAGACTTCAACAGTATGTGAACTGAGAAATTCCAGATGTTCAAGCTGGATTTAGAAAAGGCAGAGGAACCAGAGATCATATTGCCAACATCCATTGGATCATCGAAAAAGCAAGAGAGTTCCAGAAAAACATCTATTTCTGCTTTATTGGCTATGCCAAAGCCTTTGACTGTGTGGACCACACAAACTGTAAATTCTGAAAGAGATGGGAATACCATACCACCTTACCTGTCTGCTGAGAAATATGTATGCAGATCAGGAAGCAACAGTTAGAACCAGACATGGAACACTGGACTGGTTCCACATTTGGAAAGGAGTATGTCAAGGCTGTATATTGTCAACCTGCTTATTTAATTTATACACAGAGTACAACATGCAAAATGCCGGGCTGGATAAAGCACAAGCTGGAATCAAGATTGCCAGGAGAAATATCAAAACCTCAGATATGCAGATGACACCACCCTTATGGCAGAAAGTGAAGAGGAACTGAAGAGCCTTTTGATGAAAGTGAAAGAGGATAGTGAAAAATTTGGCTTAAAATTCAACATTCAAAAACCTAAGATCATGGCATCTGTTCCCATCACTTCATGGGAAATAGATGGGGAAACAGTGGAAACAGTGACAGACTTGATTTTGGGGGCTCCAAAATCACTGCAGATGGTGACTACAGCCATGAAATTAAAAGATGCTTGCTCCCTGGAAGAAAAGCTATGACCAACCTAGACAGCATATTCAAAAGCAGAGACATTACTTTGCCAACAAAGGTCTGTCTAGTCAAAGCTATGGTTTTTCCAGCAGTCATGTATGGATGTGACAGTTGGACTACAAAGAAAGCTGAGCGCAGAAGAATTGATATTTTTGAACTGTGGTATTGGAGAAGACTCTTGAGAGTCCCTTGGACTGCAAAGAGATCCAACTCGTCAATCCTAAAGGAAATCAGTCCTGAATATTCATTGGAAGGACTGCTGCTGAAGCAGAAGCTCCAATATTGGCCACCTGATGGGAAGAACTGAGTCTCTGGAAAAGATCCTGATGCTGGGAAAGATTGTAGTCAGGAGAAGAGGACGACAGAGGATAAGATAGTTGGATGGCCTCAATGACTTGATGGACGTGACTTTGAGCAAGCTCTAGGAGTTGGTGATAGAGAGGGAAGCCTGGCATTCTGCAGTCCATGAGGTGGCAAAGAGTCAGACATTACTGAGCGACTTAACTGAACTGAAAAGTGGAATATAAATGGTTTATAGAGTCTCAATTTTGAGTGAAAAAAAAAGTCCTGGAAGGAAAAAATATTGAATCAGTACGTTGTACATCTGAAACTAATATAATATTGGAAATCAATTGTATTTCAATTTAAACATTTTTAATAAAAATAAAAAGCCTGGAAGGAAATGGTAAAAATTTTAGTTGGTGGAATTGTAATAATTTTTATTTTCTTCTTTCAGGTTTTACACTTTAGTAAAACTATCTGAAATAGGAGTTTATTGATTTTTAAATAGAAAAAAAGCTTGACTTTATGCTGAAGTGTTTTATTCAGATTGTTAAAACTAAAAATATAAGATACTCTTCTGTTAGATGCATACCTTTGAAAAGCAAAATCTTGAGTAATAATGACAGTTAATGCTTCTTGTGTTCATAGTCTATCATTTTGACTGTCTCACTTTGTTTGTTATACTCATTTTTGTACACAGAATAGAAGACTCACAGGACGACGTCCCAAAGAAACTGCCATCTTTAGTACATTTCTTTCCAACGTTGACAGATTCAGATAGCACGACACTGGCATGTTCACGGTCATTCTCTGATGAAATTCCTCTCAGTTACTGTCTGTCTAGCCCTCAAGTTAGTGGAGCAACTATATCAACAATTGGACCAAAGCCTCTTAAACCTGCTCTAGTGACCCATTCCCACTCAGAAAACAGCTTGGGTAAGCAAAACACAAACTTTTTTAGAGTGTTTTTAAAGCATATAGTTTGAGTAATTATACGCCTCAAAGTCAGAATGATGTTTTATTATTTATCTTCAGTATCAATCGGTCAGTTCAGTTGATCAGTTGTGTCTGACTCTTTGTGACACGATGGAATGCAGCACGCCAGGCCTCCCTGTCCATCACCAACTCCCGGAGTTCACTCAAACTCATGTCCATCAAGTCAGTGATGCCATACACCCATCTCATCCTCTGTTGTCCTCTTCTCCTCCTGCCCTCAATCTTTCCCAGCATCAGGGTCTTTTCCAATGAGTCAACTCTTTGCATCAGGTGGCCAAAGGATTGGAGTTTCAGCTTTAGCATCAGTCCTTCCACTGAATATTCAGGACTGATTTCCTTTAGGATGGACTGGTTGGATCTCCTTGTGGTCCAAGGGACTTTCAAGAGTCTTCCCCAACACCACAGTTTAAAAGCATCAATTCTTTGGCACTCAGCTTTCTTTACAGTCCAACTTTCACATCCATACATGACTACTGGAAGAACCATAGCCTTGACTAGATGGACCTTTGTTGGCAAAGTAATGTCTCTGCTTTTTAATATGTTATCTAGGTTGGTCATAACTTTCCTTCCAATAAGTAAGCACCTTTTAATTTCATGGCTGCAAGTCACCAACTGCAGTGATTTTGGAGCCCCCAAAATCAAGTCTCTCACTATTTCCACTGTTTCCCCATCTCTCCCATGAAGTGATGGGAACAGATGCAATGATCTTTGTTTTCTGAATGTTGAGCTTTAAGCCAACTTTTTCACTCTCCCCTTTCACTTTCATCAAGAGGCTCTTTAGTTCTTCTTCACTTTCTGTCATAAGGGTGGTGTCATCTGTATATCTGAGGTTCTTGATATTTCTCCCGGCAATCTTGATTCCAGCTTGTGCTTCATCCACCCAGCGCTTCTCATGATGTACTCTGCATGTAAGTTAAATAAGCAGGGTGACAATATACAGCCTTGACATGTTCCTTTCCATATTTGGAACCAGTCTGTTTTTCCATGTCCAGTTCTAACTGTTGCTTCCTGACCTGCATACAGATTTCTCAAGAGGCAGGTCAGGTGGTCTGGTATTCCCATCTCTTTAAGAATATTCCAGAATGTCTCCAGTATACTCATTTCTTAATGCCAAATGCAGAATAATTTAACTATACTCACCATTTATTCTAGCACTGGGAATCATATTCAGGTCACATAAATATATTGGCCAAGTACATCATCTCTATGATTAAAATATCTTATCTTGTCATAATGGTTCATGGCTTGACCAACTAGATGATCTAGAATTGCTGGATAACTGAAAATTTTGTTGTATGGAATTAACTGCCCTTCCTGTGAATGCCACCAGGAAGATTAACAATATTGTCCATATTGTGCTTTAGAACTATGGCTTAGGGAAGGAAAGACAGATAAGAAAAAGAAGAAATACAAAGTAGGTAATAAAATGGTGGAGAGAAAGGGAGAAACAATCATTTGGAAATGAGGAAAATAACAGTAAAGTTTTGGCAGTTGCGGCAGTGCACTCAGCAGTGTTCACAGTATGAGGTGTATGTTCCCTACTGTGTTTGGGAAACTTTGAGTTTTCAGTGTTTAATGAAAAGACCACTGTCTTTGGAAACAGAGAACCTTGGTTCAAACCTACAACATGAAACATTTGGAATTAAATTAGTTCATTCCCACTCGAAGGAGAATTTGCTTAATCTTTACATGAGACATTAGTTTAGATATTTGGTATCTCTGAGTCTCATTTTCCATAACCACAAAATGCAGGTTAAAATATCAACTCCAAGGGCTATTTTAAGTATTAAATGAGATATTTATTAAAATCACCTAGCACATAAGTGTGCTCAATAAAGTTGTGAATCTGAACGTATCTGTACCTTCTCATGCTGCTGCTGCTAAGTCGCTTCAGTCGTGTCCGACTCTGTGCGACCCCACAGACGGCAGCCCACCAGGCTCTCCGGTCCCTGGGATTCTCCAGGCAAGAACACTGGAGTGGGTTGCCATTTCCTTCTCCAATGCATGAACGTGAAAAGTGAAAGTGAAGTCGCTCAGTCGTGTCTGACTCCCAGCGACCCCATGGACTGCAGCCTACCAGGCTCCTCAGTCCATGGGATTTTCCAGGCAAGAGTACTGGAGTGGGGTGCCATCACCTTTTCTGGTACCTTCTCATAGAATAGGCTAAATTTGAGGTTTGTATTACCTCAACTAACAAATTTCAAAATTGTTAGCACAAATACACCCATGACTACTTGATGTCTTCATTTTCCCTTACCATTCTGTGTGCATCTACAACCTGTATATTTCACTTTGTTCCTGATATCGTCCTAAGATTTTGACACAGTGTCACACAAGATTTTGATCTTCTGCCATTATTGCCGTATTCCCTGTGCTTCAGTGTTTGTATGCCTAAGGTACATTTTTCAAAGCAGCCTCCTAAGTTCACCCTGACCTTGAGCAATGACCAGTATCTCCATGCTTAAAAGTAAAAATACACCTTTTATGTCTAAGGAGGTAATATTTCTCATCCTTTGACACTGTGTCATTGTGTATGTTCTCTATTTGTGTTGAATTGTGGAAGCTCCTAGTATGGAGGGAAAAATAAATATACTGGTTTCCCCTTGCAAGATGAGAGTGGTGCTGGAATAGAGTCTTTTCCTTCAATTACTGTAGATCCTGACTCTGCAGATAGGTATCTGAGTCTCCCAAGACTTGTTTTGCATTTGGTCCATTTCATTTCTAGATAAGATGACAAGTGGAACCCAAGATCCATGTGCCTTCTTCCCTTTCAAAGTACAAAGATTTTCATCCCTCAAGATGAGCTGTTAACAATGCTAAATAGTCTCTTTCGTCAAAGGAATTTAAAGATTTAGCAAATACTCACTTGAATAGTAATGAACTAATTTAATTCCAAGTATTTCTTCTAAACAAAATCCTCTAAGGAATCCTCTTTAGGAACTATGTGTTTTTGTTTTTTTTTCATATTTTGCCTTGCTTTGGTTTTGTTAAAGACAGAAGATAAAGCACACTCTAGATTGTCTTAATCCTTTGATGATTTTGGACCCAGGGTCACGTTAGCCAAAGTCCCTGTGCTACAACAATCGCCATCCTTTACTGAGTACCTGCTAAATGCCAGACACTCATCTATATTATCTGCAATCCTCACATTGCCTCACACAAGGTAGTATTATCCTTATTTTATTTTCAAGAAAACCGAGAATTAGAAGGTTTAAATCATTTGGTTTAAATCAGTAAGTGACAAAGCTGGGATACAAGTGTGTCTAAATCAAAGACACAGTGCTCTATTTCATCATGATGTCTCTCTGTAATGTTCCTCTCTGCAGATACACAATTAGATTTATCCAGCATGATTCCTTCTATGCAAAATAATGAAACCCATTTTATGTTTGAATCTTAGTATTGAGAATTTTAAAAGAGTAAATTTCCAAGAGGACATTAGAATCTGATTAAGTATTACTTTATCTTCCTAATAAAGTATTTCAGTTGAATAGAGGAAATTTAAGTCTGCCTGGGAAAACATACACCATTTATAGGAAATAACTCATTTGAGACTTTAATTTATGCATAGCAATTTGGGGAGAAGAGGTAATTATAAAATAGAATAAACTGTACATATCCAAATTTGAGAGACTCAAATGTTTTATCTACTCACAAACTTACACTGCTTCTATTACATCTTAATTAAATTATAATTATGCTGGTGATTTGATAGTTTTAAGATAACTGAAATAATCTCTAGGAACTGAGTGTCACTAAAAATAATCAATTACTGGTTATTTTACAGACTTTGGTTTAAAGTTTCTAACTATCCTCATTGAGTTTGACTGTGACAGTAAAGTGTATAAGGAATATTGTTTTGTATAGAAGCAAGGAATAAAGATAGTAGCTTTGGGTCCTTTTACTCTTTTATCTACTTCTCTATATTTGGTTTCTTTGAAAGGACTCAACGTAGTCAAAATTCCAAAGAAACACTCTATTCCAGTCCTTGCTGGTGAGCCAGCTGTGATTGGGGAAGGGGAAGATTATTTCCTGTCTTTGTTTGGTGATAAAAGGAAACTTGTGCACTCATTCCACGAGAAAAGTTGGAAGCACTTCTCTACGATTCTTGAAGAAGTGGGCCAATCTAGATCCAGGTATATACTCTATTTGAAATATTTTTGTCTTCTATTGGAGTAGGAGTAATAAATTAGTAGAAAATAAAGATCTAATCTGTTTTTAGATCCAAGGTCTCTTCTACAAACCCTAAGCAATCCATTAAATATAACTATTTAATATTCTGGGCAATTAAAAGGGATAAATACAACTTTCTAGGGAACCAAACAAGGAATGTTAATTCTTCTAAGATGCCAGAGAAAACAGCACTACATAAGTCTTACCAATAAAGTTAACTCTATATAAGAACCTTTTTATTATTAGCAAATCATTCAGATGGATTTAGAATCTTTTTTTCATCTGCTTTGAGTTCAAGACAGAGGGAGAAAGGTGGACCTATAACTCACTTATAAAAATATCCATTTTTATGGTTGTTAGTATCTACAGAAAAAAGAATTGTCAGAAAGAAAGTTGATGTTAGAATCAAAATAAAAGATGACTCATTTAATGCATTTACTTCACCCTGGTTTTCTTGTTGCATGAGCAACAGATTAAATTGTGAATTTTTAGTAATAAATATATTTTTTAAAACTTTTCTAGAAGAATCGTTGGTTTACAGTGCTGTGCTAGTTTCAGATGTACGTCACATTATTTGTGGACTTTTTAACGACAGCCACTCTGATAGGTATGAGGTAATTCCTCATTGCGGTTCTGATTTGCATTTCTCTATTAATTAGGAGTGTTAAGCATCTTTTCATGTGACTGTGTCTCTTCTTTGGAGAAACATCTATTTAGATCTTTACCTATGTTGGATACATTTTTTTTTTCCTATTAAGTTGTATGAGCTGTTTGTGTACTTTGGATATTAACCCCTTGCCAGTTGCATCATTTGAAAATGTTTTCTCCTATTCCATAGATGTCTTTTCCTTTGTTGATAGTTTTTGTTGATAGTTTCCTTTTCTGTGCAAGAGCTTTTAAGTTTGATTAGGTTCCGTTTTTTAAATCTTCCTTTTCTTTTTGCCTTGGGAGATTGATCTAGGAAAATATTTCTACAATTTATGTTAAATTATGTTCTGCTTATGTTCTCTTCTAGGAGAAAATGGCAATCCACTCCAATATTCTTGCTTGGAGAATCCCATGGACAGAGGAGCTTGACAGACTATGGTCCATAGGGTTGCAAACAGTCAGACATTACTGAGCAACTGATCATGCATGCACAAAGCTACAGCAAACAAAATGGTGTGGTATTGACACAAAGCTAGACATAAGGATCAATATAACAGGAGAGAAAGCTCAGAAACAAACCCACACACCTATTACCAATTAATACTATGACACAGGAAGTAAGAATATACAATGAAGAAAAGACATTCTTCAACAAGTGGATATGTTTTTACAAGTGAGTTATACATCCACTTTTCTCCCTCTCTTGAAATCAAGATAGATGAAAAAAAAGATTCTAAATCCATCTGAGTGATGTGCTAGTAAGGTTATGGTCAAAATCATTTAAGCTAGGCTTCAGCAGTATGTGAACTTTGAGATGTGCAAGCTGGGTTTAGAAAAGGCAGAGGAACCAGAGATCAAATTGCCAACATTCATTGGACCATAGAGAAAGCAAGGGAATTCTGGAAAGATATCTATTTCTGCTTCATTGACTACACTAAAGCCTTTGACTGTGTGGATCACAACACACAGAATATTCTTAAAGAGATGGGAATACAAGACCACCTTACCTGTCTCCTGAGAAACCTGTATGCAGGTCAAGAAGCAACAGTTAGAACTGGACATGGAACAACAGACTGGTTCCAAATTGGGAAAAGAGTATGTCAAGGCTGTATATTGTCACTCTGTTTATTTAACTTATATCACAGTAGATCATGTGAAATGCTGGCTGGATGAATTACAAGCTGGCAGCAAGATTTCCAGGAGAAATATCAGTAACCTCAGATATACAGATGATACCACTCTAATGGCAGAAAGTGTAGAGGAACTAAAGAACCTCTTGAAGAGGGTGAAAGAGGAGGGTGAAAAAGCTGGCTTGAAACTCAACACTAAAGAAACAAAGATTATGGCTTCTTGTCCCATCACTTCATGACAAATAGAAGGAAAAAGAAAAAATGGAAGCAGTGACAGATTTTATTTTCTTGGGCTCCAGAATCACTGGATGGTGACCACAGCCATGAAATTAAAAGAGGCTTACTCCTTGGAGGAAAGCTATGACAAACCTAGACAATGTATTTAAAAGCAGAGACATCACTTTGCCAACAAAAGTCTGTGTAATCAAAACTATGGTTTTTCCAGCAGCCATGTACAGATGTGAGAGCTGGACCATAAAGAAAGCTGAGCCCTGAAGAACTGATGCTTTTGAATTCTGGTGCTGGAGAAGACTGTTGAGAGTCCCTTGGACCAAAAGGGGATCAAATCAGTCTATCCTAAAGGAAATCTACCCTGAATAGTCATTAGAGAGACTGATGCTGAAGCCATAGTTCCAGTACTTTGGTCACCTGATGCAAAGAGCTGACACATTGGAAAAGACCCTAATGCTAGGAAAAGTTGAGAGTAGGAGGTGTGGCAGAGGATGAGATGGTTAGATAGCATCACTGACTCAATGGACATGAATTTGAGCAAACTCCAAGAGATAGTGGAGGACAGAGGAGTGTGGCATGCTGCAGTCCATGGGTTCACAAAGAGTCAGACATTACTTAGCAACTGAAAAACAAGAAGAAGGAGCTATATGGTGTCATATCTTACATTTAGGTCTTCAAACAATTTTGAGTTTACTTTTCCATATGGTGTGAGGAAATATTCTAATTTCATTGATTACACCCAGCTTTAGCTGTCCAGCTTTCCAAACATCACTTGTTTAAGAAATGGCATTTTCTCCATTGTATATTCTTACATCCTGTGTCATACATTAATTGATGTTAGGTGTGTGGGTTTATTTCTCGGCTCGCTATCCTGTTGCACTGATCCATATGTCTGTTTTTGTGCCAATACAACACTATTTTGATTACTGTAGCTTTGTGCATGCATGCTCAGTTGCTCAGTCAATTCCAACTCTTTGCAACCCCATGGACTGTAGCCAGCCAGGTTCCTCTGGCCATGGGATTCTCCAGGCAAGAATACTGGAGTGGGTTGCCATTTCCTCCTCCAGTGGATCTTCCCAACCCAGGGATCAAACCTAGATATCCTGTGTCTCCTGCATTGACAGACAGATTCTTTATCACTCTGCCTTCTGGGAAGCCCACTATAGCTTTGCTTTGTAGTATAGCCCAAGACTGGAAGAGTAAAACTGCCAACTTTGTTCTTTTTCCTCAGGATTGCTTCAGTAATTCTGGTTTTGGTTTCTTACTCTTGTTTTGGCAGTTCCATATAAATTTTAGGATTATAAAAGTTCTGAAAAAAAAAATGCCATGGGTATTTTGATAGAGATTGCATTAAATCCGTAGTTTGCTTTGGGTAGTAGGACCATACATTTGAATCAGTTCTAATGAGGTGGATGAAACTGGAACGTATTATACAGAGTGAAGTAAGCCAGAAAGAAAAACACCAATACAGTATACTAACTCATATATATGGAATTTAGAAAGACGGTAACAATAACCCTGTATACGAGACAGCAAAAGAGACACTGATGTATAGAAGTCTTTTGGACTCTGTGGGAGAGGGAGAGGGTGGGATGATTTGGGAGAATGGCATTGAAATACGTATAATATCATATATGGAATGAGTCACCAGTCCAGGTTCGATGCACGATACTGGATGCTTGGGGCTGGTGCACTGGGACGACCCAGAGGGATGGTAAGGTGAGGGAGGAGGGAGGAGGGTTCAGGATGGGGAACACATGTATACATGTGGCGGATTCATTTCAATATTTGACAAAACCAATACAATAGTATAAAGTTTAAAAATAAAATAAAATAAATAAAAAATAAAAACAAACAAAAAAATAATAATATTCTTCCAATCCAATAGCACAAGATAGCTTTCCACTTCTTTCAATCATTTTTATTTTCCTTTATCAGTGTGTTCTAGTTTTTAGCATAGAAATCTTTCACCTCCTTGGTTAAGTTTATTCCTAGGTATTTTATTTTTTTGATGAGATTTGAGGGTTGTTTTTGAGGATTTAAAAAAATTTTTTTCTTTCTAATATTTCATTATTAGTGTATAAAAATTGAAGAAATTTCTGTATATTAATCTTGTATCCTGCTACCTTGCTGAAATCATTAATGAGTTCTAATAGTTTTAGAGTGGAGACTTTAGGGCTCTCCATATAGAGTATCATATCATCTGCAAATACGGACAGTTTTACCTTCTTCCCTTCCAATGTGGATATCTTTTATTTCTTTTTCTTTTCTGATTGCTATGGCTAGGACTTCCAGTTCTATGTTGAATAGAGGTAGTGAGAGTTGGAATCCTTGTCTTGTTTCTGAATTTAGCAGGAAGGCTTTTAGCTTTTCACCATTGAGTATTACTTGGCTATGGGTAGCTTTAACTATGTTGAGATATGTTCCTTCTATGTCTTGTTTGGAGAAATATCAATTTAGATCTTCCACCCATTTTTTTATTGGGTTGTTTTTTGTTGCTGTTATTAAGCAGTATAAATTGTTTGTATATTTTGGAAATTAATCCCTTGTTGGTAGCATCGTTTGCAAATATTTTCTCCCAATCTGTAGGTTGTCTTGACATTTTGTGATGATAACGTCCTATTTTACATTTTTTTTTTTTGCGTTTATCATTGTTTTTTTATTTTTTTATTTTTTTATATAATTTTCTGTATTATTCAAATGCTCCACATAATTGTTAAATGCTTATCCTTTTATTGTTTATTATCATTATAATCACTTTTACAATTTTTTCAATTTTTAAAAATCTACGTACTAACTTATTTAAGTGATTTTCAATCCTTCTATATATTTGCCTTTCCTATTGTGATTTTTTTCCCCTTTCCTATAGATTATTCTTTCTTTTCTATTTAGAGAAGAGATTTCAGTATCTGTTTCAGGGTAGGTTTGTGGTTGTTCAGTCGCTAAGTCTTGTCTGACTCTTTGTGACCCTGTGGACTGCACCACACCAGGCTTCCCTATCCTTCACTATCTCCTAGAGTTTGTTCAAACGCATGTCCATTGTGTTGATGCCATCCAACCATCTCATCGTCTGTCACCCCCTTTTCCTTCTGCCTTCAATCTTTCCCAGCATCAGGGTCTTTTCCAATGATTTGGCACTTCACATCAGATGGTCAAAGTATTGGAGCTTCAGCTTCAGCATCAATCTTTCCAATAAAAATTCAGGGTCGATTTCCTGTAGAATTGACTGGTTTGATATCCTTGCAGTCCAAGACTCTCAAGAGTCTTCTCCAGCACCACAATTCAAAAGCATCAATTCTTTGGTGCTCAGCCTTCTTTAGGGGTTCAAACCTCACATCTGTACACTAGTGGAAAAACCATAGCTTTGACTATATGGACCTTTGCAGCAAAGTGATGTCTCTGCTTTTTAATATGCTGTCTAGGTATGTCATAGCTTTCCTTCCAAGGGGCAAGAGTCTTTTAATTTCATGGCTGCAGTCATTGTCTGCAGTGATTTGGAGTCCAAGAAAATAAAATCTGTCACTATTTCCATTTTTCCCCCATCAATTTGCCATGAAGTTATGAGATCAGATGCCATGATCTTAGTTTTTTTGAATGTTGGGTTTCAAGCCAGCTTTTTCACTCTCCCCTTTCACCCTCATTAAGAGACTTTAGTTTCTCTTCACTTTCTGCCGTTAGAGTGGTATCATCTGCATATCTGAGATTATTGATATTTCTCCCAGCAACCTTGATTCCAGTTTGTGATTCATCCAGCCTGGCATTTTGCATGATATACTCTGCATATAAGTTAAATAAGCAAGATGACAATATAAAGCCTTGACATACTCCTTTCCTAATTTTGAACCAGTGCTGAATTCTTTTTGCTTGTCTGAGAAATTTTTTCTCTCTCTTTCCGTTCTAAATGATAATCTTTCTGGGCAGAGTATCCTAGATTTTAAGTTTTTTTCCTTTCAGGACTTTGAATATAGCATGACACTCCTTTCTGGTCTGTAAACTTTCTGCAGAGAAACCAGCTGATAGCCTTTTAGGGGTTCCCTTGTGAACTGACTTTTTGTTTTTCTCTTGCTGCTTTTAGAATCCTCTCTTTATTGTTAACTTTTGTCATTTTAATTATGACATGTCTTGATGTGGGTCTGTTTGGTTTCACCTTGTTTGGTACTCTCTGTGCTTTCTGTGCCTGGAGATCTTCTTGCTTTAAGTTTGGGAAGTTTTCAGCCAAAATTTCTTCAATACCTTTTTGATCCCCTTGTCTCTCTCTCCTGCTTCTGGAACCCCTCTTATGTATAGGTTCACATGTTTTATTTTATATTATTCAGTAGATTTGTTGCTTTCTTTTCTTCTTCTTCTTCTTCTTTTTTTTTTTTTTTTTTTTTTTTTTGGTTTTTCTGTCTGCTGTTCTGATCGGTTGATTTCCGTTATTCTACTTTTCAGATCACTTATTTGTTCTTCTGTGTTATTTAATTGGCTACTCATTGCTTCTAGATTGGTTTTTATCTCAGCAGTTGAATTCTGTATTTTTGATTAGTTCATCGTTATCATTTCTAATTTCTTGTTTCTGTGATCTGCATTTATATCAATAATCTTTCTTAGCTCATCATTTTTATTATCACATTTTCTGAACTTGGGAGTCTAGTAGACTGGTGAACTCTGTTTCATTATTCTTGCAGAGATTTCTCTTGTGCTTTTAACCAGAATTAACTCTTCTGCCTTTTCATTTCACTCAACTTTCTCTGTCTGTATGAATTCAGGAAAAATAGTTATCTAATGTAGTCTTGAAGAGGTGTTTTTATGTGGGAATATTCCTGTGTAGATGTTTCCAGTGTTCTTGGTGTGATGACTGCTTTTGCTATGGATACCTGCGTATATTTTCTAAGGGTATGCTGGCCATTATCCCTGTGATAAGTGTGTGGTTGGTGTTACAGTGTCTAGAGTCTGTGCAGGTTGTGAAACAGGGCTTGCTGCTGTGCTCCGTGGCTGTTGCTGTACACCTTACCAGAAGCAAGTTGTACTCCTCAGTTATTGGAGCAGAAGCCCTGAGTGTCAGACTCTGTTGCCCTTAAGTGCGTGCCCCGCCTCAAAGGAGGTAATTGCTGAAGCAAATGAGGTCTGTGCAGTCTCAGAGGACCTTTGAACCACCTGTGTAGGTGTCGGCAGTTCTGCTCAGAAGCAGCCCCAAGGTCATGTACCTTTCTTTGTTTTGTTTGTCCCAGATCTAGTGCAAAGCTGATGTGGAGTTGCCTGGGGTTAGGGCTTGAGGTATTGTGGCTACTGAAGTTGAGGTGGTTCAGCTGCTGAGATCTGGGCTGCTTCTGTGCCAGGGCACTCTCACTAGGAGAGCTGCTGCATACTCCTGACTGTGCTGACCGCGGCCACTCCACCCAAACCACACTTCAGGCTCTCCTTATTGTCTCTGCATAGTGAGACTGAGTCTTCTTCCAGGGCCTGTCTGCCCAAGATTCAGTGCCTACTGATGGCATCAAAATACTTGCTAGTTTCCATTTTTATGTCTTCTTTGTTCCTTGAGTATTTAGAAGTGCATTATTTAGTTCCCAAATAATTTTACAGATTTTCCATTTCTAATGATTTTCCAGATAGCCTTTTAAATTAATTAATTAATCATTATTATTATTGGCTGTGCTCAGTCTTCATTGCAGCACTCAGGCTTTCTCTAGTTGTGGTGAGCAGGGGATACTCTTCGTTGTGGTGCACAGGCTTCTCATTGTGGTGGTTAGCCTTGTTGCAGCTCACGGGCTCTGGAGTGCAGGTTTGGTAGCTGTGGCACATTGGCCTAGCTGCCCTATGGCAAGTGCACTATTCCCAGACCAGGGATCGAAGGATCCCCTACATTGGCAGACGGACTTAATCACTAGATCACCAGAGAAGTCCCAGATATCTTTTGTTATTGATCTCTAATTCAGTTTCATACTGGTCAAAGAATATAATTTGTATGACTTAAGTCATACAATTTTAAATGTATTTAGACTTACTTTTTAGCAGGATATTGTCTATACCGGTAAATGTTCATTTTACAAAGGATGTATATTCTGATGGTGAGTAAAGTGTTTCATAAGTATCAATCAGGTCAAATTGGTTGATGGTGCTTTTTGTCTTTTTTTTTTTTTTGATGTTGTTGATTTTATGTCCATCAGTTATTGAGAAAAAGGTGTTAACATCTCCAACTCTAATTGTGGATTTGTTGATATCTCTTTGCAGGTCTTTCAATTTTAGCTTCGTGTATTTTGAAGCTCTGTTTTTAGGTGCATAAACATTTAGGATTCTTACTTCCTCTTGATGAGCAGATGTCTATATCATTATGAAATAACCTTTATCCCTGGCATTATTCTTTGCTCAGAAATCTGTTATGTCTGATATCAATATAGCCATTCCAATGCTGGTATTAACATGGTTATTTTTTTATCCTTTTAGTTTTAGCCTGTCTCTTTATATCTAATGTTATGTTTTATAGGTAGCATGTAATAGGCTTGCTTTTTCACCTTCTGACAATCTCAGTCTTTTAATTTGGGCCTTTAAACTATTCACGTTTAAAGTAATTATTAATATGGTTGATAATGTATGTTATTTGTTAATTGTTTTTGATTTGCTGCAACTGTTCTGTGTTCTCTTTTTCCCTCTGTCTTCTTTGGAATTAATTATTATTATGAATTCCATTTTGTCTCCATTGTTGGCTGATTTACGACAACTGTTATTTAGAAGTTCGTTCCAAGTTTATAGGATACATCTCGAGACTATTGCAGAATACTTTCATGTTATCTTTTACCACTTCTCAAATAGTATAAGAGCCTTCAGTTCAGTTCAGTTCAGTCGCTCAGTCGTCCCTGTCCATCACCAACTCCCGGAGTTTACTCAAACTCATGTCCATCGAGTCAGTGATGCCATCCAGCCATCTCATCCTCTGTCGTCCCCTTTTCCTCCTGCCCCCAATCCCTCCCAGCATCAGTCTTTTCCAATGAGTCAACTCGCCGCATGAGGTGGCCAAAGTATTGGAGTTTCAGCTTTAGCATCAGTCCTTCCAATGAACACCCAGGACTGATCTCCTTTAGGATGGACTGGTTGGATCTCCTTGCAGTCCAAGGGACTCTCAGGAGTCTTCTCCAACACCACAGTTCAAAAGCATCAATTCTTCAGAGCTCAGCTTTCTTCACAGTCCAACTCTCACATCCATACATGACCACTGGAAAAACCATAGCCTTGACTAGATGGACCTTTGCTGGTAAAGTAATGTCTCTGCTTTTGAATATGCTATCTAGGTTGGTCATAACTTTCCTTCCAAGGAGTAAGCGTCTTTTAATTTCATGGCTGCAGTCACCATCTGCAATGATTTTGGAGCCCAAAATAATAAAGTCTGTCACTGTTTCCATCATTTCCACATCTATTTGCCATGAAGTGATGAGACCAGATGCCATGATCTTAGTTTTCTGAATGTTGAGCTTTAAGCCAACTTTTTCATTCTCCTCTTTCACTTTCATCAAGAGGCTCTTTATTTCCTCTTCACTTTCTGCCGTAAGAGAGGGCTCATCTGCATATCTGAGGTTATTTGTATTTCTCCCAGCAATTTACTTTTCTATAATTGCTTTTGTTGCCTATGCTTTGGTATCTTACCTAAGACACCAAAGAATGTCAGAGTTCTTGACAATAAGAAATTATTGTCAAGACTGATGTCAAGAAGGTTTTCCCCTATGTTTTCTTATAGAAGTTTTATGGTTTCAAGTCTTATTAAGTCTTTAACCCAGTTTGAGTTGACTTTTATGTATAGTGTGGGGTAGAGGTGCAGTTTATTCTTTTGCATGTGGATATCCACTTTCCAGCATTTTTTGAAGAGACTATCCTTGCTTTTGGCCCTCTTGTTGAACAGCAGTTGACCATAAATATATGGGTTCATTTCTGGGTTTTCTATTCTGTTCCACTGGTCTATATGTCTTTCTTTATTCTAGTACCATATTGTTTTAGTTACTTAAGCTTTACAATATAATTTGAAGTCAAGAAGTGTGATATCTCCAGCTTTGTCCTTGCTCAAGAATGCTTTGGCTATTTGAGATCTTTTATAGTTTCACATAAATTTTAAGATTGCTTTTTTACAGCTTCTGTTTAAAAACATCATTTATATTTTGAGAGGGACTGAATGGCACCCCACTCCAGTACTCTTGCCTGGAAAATCCCATGGACGGAGGAGCCTGGTGGGCTATAGTCCATGGGGTCGCGAAGAGTCAGACATGACTGAGCAACTTCACTTTCACTTTTCACTTTCATGCATTGGAGAAGGAAATGGCAACCCACTCCAGTGTTCTTGCCTGGAGAATCCCAGGGACGGTGGAGCCTCGTGGGCTGCTGTCTATGGGGTCGCACAGAATCGGACACGACTGACGCGACTTAGCAGCAGCAGCAGCATTGATTTGGTTAGTATAAACACTTTGACATTACTTCTTCCAATCCATGAACATAGAAGAATATTTTTTCCATTTTCTTGTGTCTTTTTAAATTTCCTTCATCAGTGTTTTATGGTTTTTGGTATATAAGTCTTTTATTTTTTGTTTAACTTAATACCTAAGTATTTTGTTCTCTCATTGCTAAGGTAAATGGGATTTTTTAAGTTAATTAATTTATTTTAATTGGAGGCTAATTATTTTTCAATATTGTAGTGGTTTTTGCCATACACTGACATGAATCAGCCATGAGTGTACATGTGTCCCCCATCCTGAACCCTCCTCCCACCTCCCTCCCCATCCCATCCCTCTGGGTCATCCTAGTGCACCACCCCTGAGCACCATCTCATGCATCAAACCTGGACTGGCGATCTGTTTCACATATGGTAGTATACATGTTTCAATGCTATTCTCTCAAATCATCCCACTCTCACCTTCTCCCATGGAGTTCAGAAGTCTGTTCTTTACATATGTATCTCTTCTGCAGTCTCGCATATAGGGTCATCATTACCATCTTTCTAAATTCCATATATATGCATTAATATATTGTATTGGTGTTTTTCTTTCAGACTTACTTCACTCTGTTTAATAGGCTCCAGTTTCATCCACCTTATTAGAACTGATTCAAATGCATTCTTTTTAATAGCTGAGTAATATTCCATTGCATATATGTACCACAGCTTTCCTATCCATTCATCTGCCGATGGACATCTAGGTTGCTTCCATATTCTAGCTATTGTAAACAGTGCTGTGATGAACACTGGGATACACGTGTCTCTTTCAATTCTGGTTTCCTTGGTGTGTATGCCCAGCAGTGGGATTGGTGGGTCATATGGCAGTTCTATTTCCAGTTTTTTAAGGAATCTCCACACTGTTCTCCATAGTGGCTGTACTAGTTTGCATTCCCACCAAGAGTGTAAGAGGGTTCCCTTTTCTCCACACCCTCTCCAGCATTTATTGTTTGTAGACATTTTTTGATAGCAGCCATTCTAACCGGTGTGAGATGGTACCTCATTGTGGTTTTGATTTGCATTTCTCTGATAATGAGTGATGTTGAGCATCTTTTCAAGTGTTTGTTAGCCATCTGTATGTCTTCTTTGGAGAAATGTCTGTTTAGTTCTTTGGGACAAGTAAATGGGATTGTTTTCTTAATTTCCCTTTTGGTTAGTTAGTGCCCAGAATCATCACTGATTTTTGTATGTTGATTTTTGTATCCTACAATTTTTTTTTAATTTTATTTGATTTTTACATTTTACATAATTGTATTAGTTTTGCCAAATATCAAAATGAATCCGCCACAAGTATACATGTGTTCCCCATCCTGAACCCTCCTCCCTCCTCCCTCCCTATATCATCCCTCTGGGTCTTCCCAGTGCACCAGCCCCAAGCATCCAGTATCGTGCATCAAACCTGGACTGGCAACTCGTTTCCTACATGATATTTTACATGTTTCAATACCATTCTCCCAAATCTTCCCACCCTCTCCTTCTCCCACAGAGTCCATAAGACTGTTCTATACATCAGTGTCTCTTTTGCTGTCTCATACACAGGGTTATTGTTACCATCTTTCTAAATTCCATATATATGCGTTAGTATACTGTATTGGTGTTTTTCCTTCTGGCTTACTTCACTCTGCATAACAGGCTCCAGTTTCATCCACCTCATTCGAACTGATTCAAATGTATTCTTTTTAATGGCTGAGTAATACTCCATTGTGTATATGTACCACAGCTTTCTTATCCCTTCATCTGCTGATGGACATCTAGGTTGCTTCCATGTCCTGGCTATTATAAACAGTGCTGCGATGAACATTGGGGTATACGTGTCTCTTTCCCTTCTGGTTTCCTCAGTGTGTATGCCCAGCAGTGGGATTGCTGGATCATAAGGCAGTTCTATTTCCAGTTTTTTAAGGAATCTCCACACTGTTCTCCATAGTGGCTGAACTAGCTTGCATTCCCACCAACAGTGTAAGAGGGTTCCCTTTTCTCCATACCCTCTCCAGCATTACTTGTAGACTTTTGGATCGCAGCCATTCTGACTGGTGTGAAATGGTACCTCATAGTGGTTTTGATTTGCATTTCTCTGACAATGAGTGATGTTGAGCATCTTTTCATGTGTTTGTTAGCCATCTGTATGTCTTCTTTGGAGAAATGTCTATTTAGTTCTTTGGCCCATTTTTTGATTGGGTCATTTGTTTTTCTGGAGTTGAGCTGTAGGAGTTGCTTGTATATTCTCGAGATTAGTTGTTTGTCAGTTGCTTCATTTGCTATTATCTTCTCCCATTCTGAAGGCTGTCTTTTCACCTTGCTAATAGTTTCCTTTGATGTGCAGAAGCTTTTAAGGTTAATTAGGTCCCATTTGTTTATTTTTGCTTTTATTTCCAATATTCTGGGAGGTGGGTCATAGAGGATCCTGCTGTGATGTATGTCGGAGAGTGTTTTGCCTATGTTCTCCTCTAGGAGTTTTATAGTTTCTGGTCTTACGTTTAGATCTTTAATCCATTTTGAGTTTATTTTTGTGTATGGTGTTAGAAAGTGTTCTAGTTTCATTCTTTTACAAGTGGTTGACCAGATTTCCCAGCACCACTTGTTAAAGAGATTGTCTTTAATCCATTGTATATTCTTGCCTCCTTTGTCAAAGATAAGGTGTCCATATGTGCGTGGATTTATCTCTGGGCTTTCTATTTTGTTCCATTGATCTATATTTCTGTCTTTGTGCCAGTACCATACTGTCTTGATAACTGTGGCTTTGTAGTAGAGCCTGAAGTCAGGTAGGTTGATTCCTCCAGTTCCATTCTTCTTTCTCAAGATTGCTTTGGCTATTCGAGGTTTTTTGTATTTCCATACAAATTGTGAAATTATTTGTTCTAGCTCTGTGAAGAATACTGTTGGTAGCTTGATAGGGATTGCATTGAATCTATAAATTGCTTTAGGTAGTATACTCATTTTCACTATATTGATTCTTCCAATCCATGAACATGGTATATTTCTCCATCTGTTAGTGTCCTCTTTGATTTCTTTCACCAGTGTTTTATAGTTTTCTATATATAGGTCTTTAGTTTCTTTAGGTAGGTATATTCCTAAGTATTTTATTCTTTCCGTTGCAATGGTGAATGGAATTGTTTCCTTAATTTCTCTTTCTGTTTTCTCATTATTAGTGTATAGGAATGCAAGGGATTTCTGTGTGTTGATTTTGTATCCTGCAACTTTACTATAGTCATTGATTAGTTCTGGTAATTTTCTGGTGGAGTCTTTAGGGTTTTCTATGTAGAGGATCATGTCATCTGCAAACAGTGAGAGCTTTACTTCTTCTTTTCCAATTTGGATTCCTTTTATTTCTTTTTCTGCTCTGATTGCTGTGGCCAAAACTTCCAAAACTATGTTGAATAGTAATGGTGAAAGTGGGCACCCTTGTCTTGTTCCTGACTTTAGAGGAAATGCTTTCAATTTTTCCCCATTGAGGATAATGTTTGCTGTGGGTTTGTCATATATAGCTTTGATTATGTTGAGGTATGTTCCTTCTATTCCTGCTTTCTGGAGAGTTTTGATCATAAATGGATGTTGAATTTTGTCAAAGACTTTCTCTGCATCTATTGAGATAATCATATGGTTTTTATTTTTCAATTTGTTAATGTGGTGTATTACATTGATTGATTTGCAGATATTGAAGAATCCTTGCATCCCTGGGATAAAGCCCACTTGGTCATGGTGTATGATCTTTTTAATGTGTTGTTGGATTCTGATTGCTAGAATTTTGTTAAGGATTTTTGCATCTATGTTCATCAGTGATATTGGCCTGTAGTTTTCTTTTTTTGTGGGATCTTTGTCAGGTTTTGGTATTAGGGTGATGGTGGCCTCATAGAATGAGTTTGGAAGTTTACCATCCTCTGCAATTTTCTGGAAGAGTTTGAGCAGGATAGGTGTTAGCTCTTCTCTAAATTTTTGGTAGAATTCAGTTGTGAAGCCATCTGGACCTGGGCTTTTGTTTGCTGGAAGATTTTGATTACAGTTTCAATTTCCGTGCTTGTGATGGGTCTGTTAAGATTTTCTATTTCTTCCTGATTGAGTTTTGGAAAGTTGTACTTTTCTAAGAATTTGTCCATTTCTTCCACGTTGTCCATTTTATTGGCATATAATTGTTGATAGTACTCTCTTATGATCCTTTGTATTTCTGTGTTGTCTGTTGTGATCTCTCCTTCTTAGGGTTTTTTACTTATAAAATCATGTCATCTGCAAACAGAGATGATTTACTTTTTCCTTTCTTATTTGACACCTTTTATTTCTTTTTCTTGCCTGAATGCTTTGGGTAAGATTCCCAGTGCTATCTTGAATAGCAGTGGTGAGAATAGGTGTCCTTGCCTTGTTTTGGATATTAAAGGAAGTTTTATCTCATTGATTGTGTTAGCTGAGGTGTTTTCAAATATGGCCTTTATTATGCTGAGGTATGTTTTTTCTTTACCTATTTTTTGAGTTGTTATAGTGAAAAGATGTTGAATTTTGTCAAAAAAATTTTTTTTCTGCATCTGATGTAAAAAGTGTGATCATGTGGTCTTCGTCTTTCCTTTTGTTAATGGCAGCTATAAACATAGGTGTCAGTCTTCTCAGATAATGTTAGATACATGCATATTGGAGGAACTGAAATGCTAAAGGTAAGTTTAGTAAGCTTTAGAGTAGCAAAACCCTAAAGGCAGATAAGTAGCATGGAGCTATCTAGTAGAACCCTACAAGTAGAGAAATTAGAGCTTAAATAATGAAAAATTATCATTTAAAAAATAAAAGTTATGGCCATTTGTCTTTTCAATATCTATAAATCAAGACCATGCAAAGGCTACTGACAGACTGTTTAGTATATCACTCTACACTCAACCCATCTCACTCAACTTATAAGCAGAGGTTTCAAGTCATTTTCCCACTAAAGAAATAATGGGAGGGCTTACAGGGAAGAAAAAAGATAACTATAAAAGGCTGTGTGATAGATTAACAGCCCTGGCTCTGTGAATTTCCTTGTATTGTATGAAGTATTTTTCTGTAACTTTTGGCATTATATCAAAAGGAAGGCAAATGAAATTACTAGCTCTGATATGGACAATAGTATTTTTTCTTTCAGACAAGCTAATCTATGCTACTTATATACATAAAATAAAAATTTAGCATCACTGAATAAACATTTCACTTGAATAATAGAACATTTTTGAAAAGCAACTATACATATCCAAATACATACAGATACCAAAGGGATAACTGTTGAAAAGAAAAACTCAACCTACTGCTCATCATCCCAGGCAGAAAAGGCAAGTATGAAAAACAAAAAGGAATTCTGTCAAGAAATGAAAACATCCCACAGAGAATTCAATAGCACTAGAATGAGGATGACACTGAGAAATTCAAGGGCTATCAAAGAACCGTAAAAATGTTATATATACAACTTAGTAAGAACCATAATGCTAATGTAAAAGAAAAGAACTGGTATATAAATTGCTCACAAATGAACCTCTACAAAATAGGCATCTTTGTACAATGTAGTATGGGTATAAAATGAGACTGCTGAAAGCCATTTGCTAGTGTAGATTAAGATTTCATAGATCTTAATTTATTCTCCTTTATTCTCACATAAATCATCCTTTATTCTCACAAGCCCTCTTCTAGGAGAGGGAACTCAGAGAGATAGCCTGACATTTGGAGCCACTTTTCTCCTCAAAACAGTTGTCGATTTGAAAGCAGCAGCTAAGAGGCTGAGAATTTAATCAGAAATTTTGGCCGTCTCACTAGCTTTCCTGGTGGCTCAGCAGTAAAGAGTTCACGTGCAGTGCAGGAGACTCAGGTTCGATCCCTGGGTTGGGAAGATCCCCTGGAGAAGGAAATGTCTATCCACTCCACTATTCTTGCCTGGGAAAACCCAGAGACAGAAGAATCTGGCAGGCTACAGTCCATGGGGTCGCAAGAGTTGGACACAACTTAGTGACTAACCTACCACCACCAAGAGGCTGAGAATTTAATCAGAGACTTTGGCAGTCTCACAAGACTGGATGAATAAAAACTGAATTTCAGGGCCTGTCAAGAAGGAGGGTCATCCCAGATTTTCAGTTATGACTTCAAAAGTACATCCAATAGTAAGGCTATATTCAAAATAAATGGCTGGCCACCTGAAGAAATGCAGTTCCAATATTGTAGAGAAGCGGGAAGAAGCGATCCCACTGCCACTTTATGTGTGTGATACGAGAACTCGCTAAAGAAGGACGTTCACTTCACCCAGTGAAACCTGTACTTAAAACTCTAATTCCACCTGAACATACATGCAAGCACCTAGCATAAATTCTTTGTAATATGTGATACTTTATTAATGTATTAAAGATTACAACTAGCTAAATTTATTGTCACTATGTATATAATGTTTTGAAGTGACATATATTTTTATAAAGTACTGTTTGGTTGGGGAAAAGTTGCCTTAATGTTTGAAATGTGTGAATTTTTTGGAACTTACTGGACAGAATGATTTAACTTTTAGCTACATTATTTTCAGATTTAGTATTTTTAATGGTGGCATGTTTGGTTTTTAAATTTTTTGCTTCTTAAATTAATAAGACCCTGACCAAACAATATACTCCTCATTTCTGTGGGTTACAACCCATGCATTCAAAAAGTAAAACTCAGATTCTAATTTTTATATCATAGATTCTTCAGATAAAACATTTAATTGATGAAGCACTGCATAAGAACATTATAAAGTTTTATTTTCTAGTGTTCCTCTTACATAATTGCTGCTATGTAGATGATCTCTAATGTATACATAATATTTAAATTATGAGTAATGTTGATAATGCCATTTATCATGTTTTAAAAATAGTACACAAAAATGTTGTCACCTTATGTATTTACACCTTTCATACAGAGAGTGACCATATTCAGCCTTTTTGGTTAAATGCCACATCCAAAGACTCATGGCAGTATGTTACAGATTAAAGCAAAATCAAACCAAAAAACCCCACCCTGTTAATTTAGTTTAATTTGAAACTGTATATAGTATTATATATTTGCTAGGAATTTGATATTTGGAGAAAAGAAAGTATAGCTGACTCTTCATATGGAAAATATTTGAAAAAAATTCCATGAAATTCCAAAAATTAAAACTTGAATTTGGTACTCTTCTTCAACTATTTATATAGCACTTACATTATATTTGGACTTCTCTGGTGGCTTAGACAGTAAAGAATCTGCCTGCAATGCAGGAGCCACAGGTTTGATCCCTGGGTGAGGAAGATCCCCTGGAGAAGAAAATAGCAATCCACTCCAGAATTCTTGCCTGGAGAATTCCATGGACAGAGGAACCTGGCAGGCTCCAATCCATGCAATCACAGAGAGTTGGACTGAGCGACTAACACTACTAGTAATTTGGGCCAAAGCTTAGTGTCAAATTATTTTACACCTTGATTGGGTTAAAGTGATTTCCCCTCAATGTCGATGGCTGCCAGAGCTAAAGTAAATCCTCTGTGGACTGAGAAAACATTATACATAGCTTTATATTACCTCTGCAAAGTTCAATATATTATACTGATACTAGGCACTAAGTCAAACATAACAAGATACAGTTAAAACTTGACCCAAAGCTAAGATTAAAAATGAACACAAAAAACAGGCCTAGGTGATCCAGATATTATGATTATCTGATAGGGATTTTTAAATAACATTGACTAAAATAGTCAAGAAATTAAGTGGCAAGATAAACATTTTTAGCATAGAATTGGAAACTAAAATTAAAGAATCAATAGGAAATTCTAGAAATAAATCCAATAACAGAAATTACTATTTCAAAAGTATATGAGTTTAACAATATATTTGATGCAACAGAAGAGAGAATTATTGAACTGGAACATTCTCAGAAAAAAAATCCAGACTGAATTATAGAGAACAAAGAGATTTGGGAGAAAAAACAGAAAAAATAAAACCAAGCATAAGGACAAATTAGGCCAACATTTTAAAAAATCTAAATTCTTGCAATTGAAGTCACTAAGGAGAAGCGAGATTGAGGTAGAACAGTACTGGTGGAAGTACAGCAGAGAATTTGCCTTCCTATGGCATCTTTGGACTTCCTAGGTAGAGTTAGCAGTAAAGAACCTGTCTGCCAATGAAGGAGACATAATGAGATGCAGGTCCAATCCCTGGGTCAGGAAGATCTGGAGGAGGACATTACAACACACTCCAGTATTCTTGCCTGGAGAATCCCATGGACAGAGAAGCCTGGCGGGCCACAGTCCATAGCATTGCACAGTCAGGCATGACTAAAGCAACTTAGCATAGCATGGCATGGCATGGCATCTTTAGGGCTTCCCTGGTGGTCCAGTGGTAGAATCTGTCTTGCAATGCAGGGGACACAGGTTCAACCCTGGATCAGGAAGATCCTTTGGAGAAGGAAATAGCAACCCACTCTAGTATTCTTGCCTGAAAAATCCCATGGACAAAGATGGTGGGACAGAGGAATCCCATGGGCTACATCCATCCATGTCCACAAAGAGTTGGACACGACTTAGCAACCAAACACCAACAATGGCATCTGTACCTTGGTATCTGAAGCATTTTTTAAAGCTTTCTTTAAATATTTTATATAAAAATAATTCTTTTCCACAGATAAACATGCAGAACTAAGAAATCACACCATTTGCGTAGGGCACAAAATACACTATTTCTACATGGAATTTGTCCAACAGGATACAGTGCTCAGCAACAGCTTCCAAAGCATATTTATTTTTCTGTTCTTAAAGTGAGCTAAACACCCACTCTTCTGAATGCAGTTTGTAATCTTTGCATTTTATTTGCTAGTGCTCTTGGAGACATTAAAATAGCTGAGGTGAATGTCAAGGGTTTATTCGTGAAGCTCATTAACTCTTCCCGTGACAAAGAGCTGGAAATTGGAAATCATACTCTCCGACAAAATGTGGATGGACAAACAATCTCTCTCTACCGATTCCTTCCCGGTATCATAATGCAGGCCAATTCCACAGTAACCGTGAGTATAAGATATAAATAGATATATAGATATATATCTATATATCTATAGCTAGATATATAGATATATATATAGAATTGTACAGGAAACACTTCATTTCCTCAGTCAGACTGTGGCTTAAGCGCTGGTGGTTTCTTTGATCTCTCTGTTAACTGTGACTTTTGGGTTGTTGTTAGTTAATTGTGTCACTTTGTCCATCTCTGAAAATAAATTCTTATAATTAAATTTCTGTAGCTTTCTTCAATTTGGCGTACAATACTTTGTGTTTTTATGCTTTAACTATCAAAACGAAATATCTAAGTTCTTAAAACTAAGCAGCATAGTCTTTAAAAGAAAGGAAAGAGAAGGTTTCCTTAGGTGATACTAAAGAGCTCCTCCCTCTTTCTCAGGCATCCCTCTAAACCACATACACTAGCTTTGCAGTTATACAACTTGACATTACAGATTATTGTTGTTGTTCAGTCGTTAAGTCATGTCTGACTCTTTGCGGCCCCATGGACTACAGCACGCCAGGCCTCCCTGCCCCTCATCATTTCCTGGAGTTCGCCCAAGTGTGTGTCCATTGAATCAGTGATGCTGTCCAACCATCTCATTCTCTGCCAGCCCCTTCTCCTTTTGCCTTCAATCTTCCCCCAGCATCAGGGTCTTTTTCAATGAGTCAGCTCTTCGCATTACGAAGCCAAAGGATTGGAAATTCAGCTTCAGCATCAGTCTTTCCAATAAGTATTCAGGGTTGATTTCCCTTAGGATTGACTGGTTTGGATGTCGGTATATTTTAAAGACCTCTGGGACCTCCCTGGAGGTCTAGTCATTAGGACTTCACCTTCGGATGCAGGGGCTGCAGGTTCAATCCCTCATCGGGAAGCTAAGACCCCACATACCTTGCAGCCAAAAAACCAAAACATGAACCAGAAGCAACATTATGCCAAATTCAATAAAGACTTTTTAATCTTAAAAAAAAAACTCACCTGTTTAAAAGATGTGTTGCAATAACTCTTACAGTTATAAAACTACATTAAACTCCACTGGCAACTGTCATTAACAAAATCTTTTCTTACAGGTCTGGACAGCAGCATCTGAAGTAAAGCATCAGTCACCATCTGATTTTCTTTGGAAGGAACAAGACAGGTTTCAAACAGGCCCAAACTGTACCACAATCCTGTGCAAACCTAACGGTGAAGTCAGTGTCCAGTCCTTAATAATGGTTTTTAATAAGAACAGATAGCTCTGCTTGTGTCCTCCTTTCCCCTCTTAGCTCGCTCAATGAGTTTTTCATCTTTAAAAGCTTGGAAAGAACCGTCACTAACTGTCATAACATGTCAGGCAAATCAGTAGCAGCCTCTCTTGAGTGCCAAAGAGGTGCTTATAGTTTGGCAAAGATAATTTTAATATCCTGTATTTCTAGAAGTGACTTCAAGTTTCAGAATCAAGCATGGATTTTATTTATGGCATTTGGCCTTCTCCTGAAGAGAAGGATGAGAAAGGAAGGAACTACATGTGGGCTTTTTTCTATTAGTTTCTTCATTTCTCAATTGCTTGTCGAGATTCTTCTCTATTCCCAGGGCTGTGATAAGTGTGATAAATGTGGGGAATATAACACAGGTCAAGATTCCTACTCTCAGAGGACTATAGACTCTAACTTGTAGCGACTATATAATTTATTCGGGCTTCCCAGGTGGCGCTAGTGTAAACAATCTGCCTAACAATGCAGGAGACGCAAGAGACGCTAGGTCGATCCCTGGGTGGAGAAGATCTGCTGGAGGAGGAAATGGCAACCCACTCCCAGTATTCTTGCTTGGAAAATCCCATGGACACAGGAGCCTGGTGGGCTACAGTCCACTGGGTAGCAAGGAGTTGGTCATGACTGAGTGACTAAGCACACACACACACATTATACTTTATTCACTGTAAAATTAAGTCTCCTAGAAATAACTCCATGATTCAGGAGGGAAGGGACCTTTTTTTAAGGTCACATCTTATTGGAATTTCCACCCCATGGTAAAGCAATCAGCATTGTTTAATTCAAATAGAAAATATTTCTATTAAATACACTGAGGTGTGACATTGTCAATCGAAAAACCCTAATATAAGCACAAAATTCTCCCCCTTTTTTAAAAAAACAATTAATTCCTGTTCTCACCTCAGTGATACTGGATCTCACTATCTGCAGTTGGCAGACAAATTTTCCTTGAAATTAGACATGCTGAAAAACAGACAGATCCAAGCTTTCTTTGCGATCCTGGAATGGCTTTGTGTTGATATAACTTGTGTGTTGAAAATAATGTATATCTTGTGGGAAAAGTTACGGAGCCTGAAATCTGACTAAAACAATAGTAGACAATGACATAGTAGACAATGACATACATTAGAACAGGTCCTGAGTCTGGACTTGAAAAATACTCTTAAAAAAAAGTGTGGCAAAGAGAAGTTATATTGCTGTTCAGTCATATCGTTGTTCAGTCACTAAGTCATGTCTAACTCTAAAAATAGAAACCTAAATAAAGTATGACAGACTGCTTTTTGGTTCATCACTAACTTGCCAATGGTTAATATTCAATCAACTACAAGCCATATGGTGTAATATAAAGGTAGATTTAGTCCTGCTCTGTCATGAGTTTATGTAAGATTATGTAGCACAATCACTATGATTCTATGAGGCTACTGATTTTTAAACAAGGCTAGATTTTTTTCACCAACCACATTTTTGTCCTATATGATTTTTAGCCTCTACATTACATGCCAAAAATGTAATAGGCATCTCATATGACTGAATGCCTTGAATTTTCCCAATACATTGTTCTCAGAAAATATGGAGCAGCGAATTCCAGTGCTGTAGCAACTCATGAAGGGCTGTTTATATGTGCATTATCTCCTTTGGTTCTCAGATTAAGCATTTTACAAAGGAAGAAATTGGGGCTTGGAAAGTTAAATGGCTTTCTCAAGGTCACATGACTGGCAAAATGGCAAAAGTAAAATAAAACCAGACATTCCAACTCCAAAAATTTTTCTATTAGGCACTAAAAATAGCCCACAAGGTTCATATGGTCAACATTTCAGAAGTGAGATTAAAATTATATCATTTTATTTGATCACATTATCATTATCAGTAGATATTTTTAAGTCCCTTATAATACAGGAAGAAATTAAATATTGCTCTTAGCTAGGAAAGGCTTACAATCTAATTGAGAGAGATTTCACTCAAAAGATGATTAACATATTTTCCACAAAAATATCTATTTGAGCTGCAAAAGAGGAGAATCCCTAACTGATGACCTGAACCAAAAGTGGGGTTTCCTGCTGTGATCTATGAAATTAAATTTTTTTAAAAAATCTTTCATCTTTCTCTTTCTTTGCCTAGCTGAACTTGCCTTGTGTTGTCTTTACGTGTGTTTAACTTATCAAGGCAAACAGAGGGTTTTTCAAAGGATACAACATCAATCTAAGCCTCTATAATTTTATAAACTAAAAACAAAACACAAGAACAAGTAGATCGCTTGTGTATACTGCACTGCTTAACTTTCTCTGTTGAACAAAGACATAATTATCAGTCCCTACACAAGATTTTTCTGAATGATTTTTGCACATATATGTTGTATACATGCCACATATTCAGGAAACCAAAACAAACTGCCCACCTAGAATTCTAGCTTGGAGAACATGGTTTCCTCTTCATGTCTTTAGTTTTAACACCCATTTCCCATTTCAAATAATATATGTATATATTTATATATGTTTGTGTGTGTATATGCTAGTCACCTGGGATTTCTTTGGAAGGAATGATGCTAAAGCTGAAACTCCAGTACTTTGGCCACCTCATGCGAAGAGTTGACTCATTGGAAAGGACTCTGATGCTGGGAGGGATTGGGGGCAGGAGGAGAAGGGGACGACAGAGGATGAGATGGCTGGATGGCGTCACTGACTCGATGGACGTGAGTCTGAGTGAACTCTGGGATATGGTGATGGACAGGGAGGCCTGGCGTGCTGCGATTCATGGGGTCACAAACAGTCGGACACGACTGAGCGACTGAACTGAACTGAACTGAACTGATGCTAGTCACTCAGTTGTGTCTGACTCTTTGTGACCCCATATACTATAGCCCGCCAGGCTCCTCTGTTCATGGAATTCTCCAGGCAATAGTACTAGAGTGAGTAGCCATTCCATTCTCCAGAGGAGTTTCTCCAGGGGTCAAATCCAGGTTTGAAGATGAAACCCTGAATTGTAGGAAGATTCTTTACCATCTAAGGTGGATTCTTTACCATCTGAGCCACTAGGGAAGCCCATATTTATATTATCTAATATATATTTTATATTTATACTATATTTAACATATAATATATTTAATATTGTTGCTGTTTAGTCACTGGGTCGTGTCTGATGCTTTTACGACCCCATGGACTCTAGCCTTCCTGGCTCCTCTGTCCATGGGATTTTCCAGGCAAGAATACTAGAGTGGGTTGCCACTTCCTTTTCCAGGGGATCTTGCCAACCCAGGGACTGAACCTGTATCTCCTGCCTTGCAGATGGATTCTCTGCCACTGAGCCACGAGGGAAGCCCCATATTTAATATATTTATATTTAATATTTATATTATATTTACTCTATATAAATTAGTATATAAATATATAATATACAAATATATTAACTAATAAAATTTAACTTATTAATATAACTTTTTGCACAGTTCCTTTTAATTATGAAATTCAGTAGCTTAACTGAATCTCAAAATGCCATCATATAGCCACCACCTTCCCCATTTTATATATGAGGATATATTCCAAGGGAATAAGTGATAACCTGCCTGAGGAGATGCAGCTTGAAATTTTCAGAGTTGGAAACTAAGGCAGGATGTCTCACTATAGCCTCATTGTGTGTTTCACTAATCATTTCACAGTACATAAATGACATTACAGTTTGACTGAAATTTTATTGCAATGAGCGTGAAGTGAAGTGAAGTGAAAGTCATTCAGTCATGTCCGACTCTTTGCGACCCCATGTACTGTACAGTCCATGGAATTCTCCAGGCCAGAATACTGGAGTGGGTAGCCTTTCCCTTCTCCAGGGGATCTTCCCAACCCAGGGGATCGAACCCAGGTCTCCTGCATTTCAGGCAGATTCTTTACCAGCTGAGCCACAAGGGAAGCCCAAGAATACTGGAGTGGGTAGCCTATCCCTTCTCCAGAGGATCTTCCCAACCCAGGAATCAAAACAGGGTCTCCTGCATTGCAGGGAGATTCTTTACCAACTGAGCTATCTGGGAAGCCCACAATAAGCCTATGTCATTTTAAAAACCTAACTCTAATAGTATTTAATATTAATGAATCATTTTTATTAGGCTGTTGCCTGGTACACTCCCATTCACTGGAAGCAAGCGTGGGAGAAATTAGAGACTGACATCGAATTTGACAGATGCTCAATAATAAGTGCAACCCCTCCAAGGCACGTGTTTCATTGGCCAGCAGTTGTAACTATGAGTAAAGAAAAACAAGATCAGTGTAAGCGAGATTCCTCAAAATGCCAGGTGGAACAAGTTCAAGCTTTTCTTAAGAGGTAAAAGTTGCTCTTTTTTTCCATCTCATTTTTGGCTGTGCTGGGTCATTGTTGCTGCACAGGCTTTTCTCTAGTTGTGGAGAGCGGGGGCTACTCTCTAGCGGTGGTAGGCAGGCTTCTCATCGTGGTGGCTGCTCTTGTTGCAGAGCACGGGCTAGGGCATGTGGGCCTCAGGAGTTGCAGCACATGGGCTCAGTATTTGCTGCCCCCAGGCTCGAGAGCACAGGCTCAACAGTTGTGGCACACGGGCTTAGTTGCTCCTTGGCATGTGAGATCTTGCCAGATCAGGGATCACATCCATGTCTCCCGGATTGGGAGGCAGATTCATTACCACTGAGCCACCACGGAAGTCCGCTTGATTTTTTTTTTTTAATTGAGTCCTTCCCACAATTAATAAGGGTTGAAAAGGTGGGAATGACTGGGTGACAATGTGATGAACAGATAAATTGATAAAGACAAAAAAAAAACTTCTATTTTGAATTTTTTGAATAGGACCATAAAAACCATAATAGCTTTTATGTTTTGAAACACGATAACACAGAGCAAGCAGAGATACACTCATGAGAAAATAAAGGCTGGCAATTTCCACAAGTTGATATTAAGACCCCCTCTGGTTGTTTCATTTCATAACAGCCCTGCTGTTAGAGGTAAGGCCAAGGAGCAGTGCAGAGAGGAAGTCATCACCATGCCTTTCATAGTGCTTAGGTGGAGGAAGATTTGCATCATCTAGAACTTTCATCTTGGATCAAGAGCTGGCTGTGGCTGAAAGTACAGAATTTATGTTATTTATTTATATGTAGTCAAATGCTTCTGATGTAATAACAGTGATGCCCACAAGACTGGAAAAGCCATGCTGTCTGATCTTGGAACATGCTTTCACTCTAATGGAGCCTTCATTATTCACATCACTGGATGAAGTGGCTTTTGAGTTCAATTTGGGCTCAATTTTTCTTTTACAGAGAAAAAGAAATCCCACCAACCCTTTTCCCCACTCGTAGCCCATGGTGCCGCAGTCCTAATGTCCCTGCACACCCCTACTGTGCACTGACCAAAGCTCACAACACCTCCGTGGCTGAACACAGCTTAAGCAGACAGCCCAGGTCAACCCAGACGGATCCAGTCCAGGTAGGTCAAAGGGATACTATTCCAGTGGAGGGTAAGTGATGTATGTGTGTGTGTAGAACTAGTAAAAACGTGGTTAAGTAGTAAAAGTGTTAAAAATTATTCATATCCTCAAGAATAGATGGCCTCTAAAGTCAGTACCATGAGCTTGTTGACTTATGTCCATTCGGGTTTTCCATGCAATGGCGTGGAAAACCCCAAACAAACTTTTAGCCAACCTAGTACTCCTGCTCTAGCATAGTGTCTGAGTTACTGTTGTTGCTGTTCAGTTGCTAAGTCGTGTTCGACTCTTCGAGACCTTATGGACTGCAGCATGCCAGGCTTCCCTCTGCTTCACCATCTCCAGCAATTTGCTCAGATTCATGTCCAATGAGTGGGTAATGCTATCTAACCACCTCATCCTCTGCTGGCCCCTTCTCCTTTGGCCTTCAGTCTTTCCCAGCATCAGGGACTTTTCCATTGAGTTGGCTCTTGGCATCAGGTGTCTGAATGCATCATCAAAAGAACATCATGAACGACAAGAGGACATAGGATTCTTTAAGTGTTGTTGAAAGTATATTTTGTTTCTCATTAGACAGGATAAATGGGACCTATAAGTTAAGCTGTGCTAAAAAAAAAATCCATTTTTTCTGAACACATTCTAATATGAATCCCAAATTCTTACTCTTCTTTCAACCAGAAGTTTCTTATATAAGTCCTTTAAGTAACGCTTTTAGAGTTGGTGTTATTAGCCCAGGATCTGTTCATGGACTTCAGGAAGTCCACGAATCTGTTAAACTTGGAGGAAAAAAAAAAAGTAAACCTATGTGATGTTTTCTGGCAAGAAAGTTCACAAGGTTCACCAGGGGCTCCCAAATAATTAATAACTGATTAGATATGGTGCCAGATCCTAAGCTTTCATATAGTAGTGAAATCCTGGAGAAGTTAAAATTATTTATAAACATATTTAGCAGAAAGATGCTTTTTTAAGTGAAATCTTGGGCAGAATCCCAATATATGAAATGGATGAAAACAGACCCATCCAAGTTGAAGAAAAGTGATTCCCACTACCCACTACAGCTATCTTCTTCTTTTATTTACTCATTTATATTAATTTTGGCTGTGCTGGGTCTTAGCTGCCATGCACAGGCTTTCTCTAGTTTCAGTGAATGGGGGCAACTCTCTAATTGTTGTGCTCGGGCTTCTCATTGCAATGGCTTCTCTTGTTGCAGAACTCAGGCTCTAGGGTGCTTGGGCTCAGTAGTTGTGGTGCATGGGCTTAGTTGCCCTGTGGCATGTCGGATCTTCCTGGACCAGGGATCGAACCCATGTCCCCTGCATTGGCAGGTGGATTCTTATCCTCTGCACCACCAGGAAGTCCCATCCATTTTCTTCTCTCCTTCTTCCCTGTGACCTCTGAGGCACTTATTTGGAATCACAGGATTCTGTACACTTAGTATGAAAACCACCATGCTAGTATGCTAACGCATGCTAGAAATAGCACCCCCCAAAATAATGCCTTTTAGAAGTGGAATGATGGAAATTCTGTAAATTCCTAAATATATTCCATTTCATAAAATTAAGTATCCTATGTCTTTGTGCCTGAGTTGCTTCATCTATAAAGTATGAGACTTGGATATGAAATTTAAAAAGCTTTTTCAGCAATAAGTTATATGTGTGTATATATATATACATTTAATATACATATATATTTTATAGATACACATTTTTAGGACTTTATGACTTAGACTTGAGATTTTAAGAAGTATCTTCATGTTTTTCTCCAATTATTGATAGCCTTCACTTATTCTCAACAACTTGTTTACCAAAGAAATTTGACTTCAAATTTTCTTGATACACCTTTCTATAGTGATGGCAACTTACATTGATTATTCAGTAAATTTTTTGTTCAACATAAATTGCACTGTATTTGTATATTATAAAGTGATAATTTTAAAAATTTATTTATATTTTTTACTGTGCTGGGTCTTTGTTGCTGTACTGGGGTGTTTTCTAGTTGTGGCCAGTGGAGGCTACGTTTTGTTGCAGTGTGAGGTCTTCTCGTTGTGTGGCTTCTCTCACTGCAGTGGCTTCTCTTGTTGCAGAGTATGGACTTTAGGGTGCATAGGCTCAACAGTTGCAGCTCACAGGCCCTAGAGCACAGGCTCAGTAGTTGTGGCTTACAGACTTAGTTGCTCTGCAACATGTGGGATCTTTCCAGATCAGGGTTCAAACCTGTGTCCCCTGCACTGGCAGGTGGATTCTTAACCACTGGACCACCAGGGAAGTCCCATGTAACGATAATTTTAAAAGACAATTGCTTTAATGTTTTCAGCGCGTCTGTTCATTACATACCTTTAAAATTTTCTATTCATTAAATTTTCGCTATTAACAGATATACATCAGAATTTTAAGAGGTTTTCTTTGACTTCAGTTGAGAAAATTGCAAATACATTAATTCATAAAATATATTGTATAATTGAAATATTTTAATTTACATAAACAACACTAAATACGGCACATGACATATAGTAATTGTTTAATGCATGTTGATGAAGGACAGAGTAGGTGACACTGAAGGTTTTTAAAGACAAATCTTTTAGAGTTTTATCTGCATTTTAAAAGAGAATTTTATTTATTTTATTTATTTTTTTTGTATGCGAGACAGCAAAAGAAAGAATTTTAGAAGCAGTGTTGAAAATGAAGTGGAGTGGAAAATATTCCAAAATCTAGGAGGAAAGAAGGAAGGAAGGAAAGAATAGAGGAGGAAAAATAAGGAAAAGAAGAACAAAGCAGGTTTGAAAAAGAGACGGGACAAGAGTTGTAATTTGAGTCCCAAAAGGACAGGAGAGTAAGTTTGAGGCAAGAGTTATAATTAAAGAAATAATGACAAACGTCTCAAAAACTGATGAAAGACATCAAGCCACAGAATTACGAAAAATAAATTCTAAGCAGCACAAATTCAAAGGTAGCTCTATATTATAATAAAACTTTACAAACCAAATACTGGAAATCTGAAGACTAGGGAATGATATCTTCAGTGTGCTAATGTGCTAAAAGAACTCCTGCCCTAACATAGAAAGATACATGTGAGTGCACGGCTGCGTCACTCTGCTGTGTGCCTCAAACTGTCATAGCATTATTAATCACTATACTCCAATATAAAATAAAAAGCTAAAAAACTTTTAAAAGAACTATTATCCTAGAGTTCTATACCAATTAAAAATCAACTTCAAAATATGAGATGAAACAAAGACATTCTCAGGCCAACAGAAACAGAGAATTCATCAACCACAGACCACATTAAGAAAATACTTCAGCTGGAAAGAGAATGATCCTAGAAGGATGCACAGAGATGCTGGAAGAAGTGAAAAAAATACAGAGTCAAAACATGGTTCAACATAAATGCATATTCACTGCACAGAATTATACTAAGATTGCCTTGTGGGGGTAAAATAGAGAATTTAAATACGTGACAGCTGTGTTAGTTTCCCAAGGCTACCGTACAAAGTACTACAAACTCGGCGGCTTAAAACACATCTATTCTCTCACCGTTCTCGAGACTAGCAGTCTGAAATCAGGTTTTCAGCAGGGTCACGCTATTTCTGCAGGCCTTAGGGGATTATCTTCCTTGCCTCTTCCTACCTTCTGATGGTTGCCAGCATTCCTTGGTGTTCCTTGTCTCATGGATTGCATCACTCTAACCTCTGCCTCCATCTTTCCACAATCTGTGCATCTGTATCCATATTTTCTTCTTCTTATAAGGACATCAGTCATTGAATTAGGGCCCACTCTAATCTACTAGAAATTCTTCTTAACTTGATTACATCTGCAAAGACTCAATTTTCAAATTAAGTTACATTCACGACTTCAGTCAAGAGGTTAGGACATATACATATACATATACATATACATATACATATACATTTGGAGGGATACTACTTAACCCAAATAACAACATCAATAGCACAAAAATTAGGAGTGGAGAAAATGGAGTTAAAGTACTCCAAACGTCATGATTTGTTCAGTAAGTTGTAAAAATATCCATTTATATTAGACTTTAGTAAACCAATTATGCATGTTGGAATTTTGCATAAACACTAAAAGAATAGTATATGAAATGTTGTGTTTCTGGCATGATGTATGCCATACTTTCATTATCATTCAGTTCAAAATATATCCTAATTTTCAGTGTGATTATCTTTGATATGTGGGTTATTTGGGGATTATATCATAAAGTTTATTTTAAGAATGCAAAGTTGATTCAAACTTTGAAAATTAATTAACAAAATAAAAAATAAAATTATATACTTTCTTTTATGTCTACAAAATTCCTATCATACTAAATGGTAAAGTAATTGAAGTTTTCCCCTTGAGATCCAGCTCAAGGTAAGAATTTTCATTATTACAATTCCCACTCAGCATTGTACTGGAAGTCTGAGTGCAATAAGACAAGAAAAATAAATTAACAAATATCCCATAATTCATCAGTTTTAGTCCCAGGAATCATATATGCCTAACAAATAGACACATATGTGGACCAAATGACAAAGACGATAATAATCACAGCAACTCTTTTTGTAATAGGCAAAAATTAGGAGCAATACTTGGAGATCAAACCAGTCAATCCTAAAGGAAATCAGTCATGAATATTCATTGGAATGACTGATGCTGAAGCTGAAACTCCCATACTTTGGCCACCTGATGCAAAGAACTGGCTCATTAGAAAAGACCCTGATGCTAGGAAAGATTGAAGGTGGGAGGAGAAGGGGACGACAGAGGATGAGTTGGTTGGATGGCATCACTGACTCAATGGACATGAGTTTGAGTAAACTCCGGGAGTTGGTGATGGACAGAGAAGCTTGGTGTGCTGCAGTCCATGGGGTCACAAAGAATTGGACACGACTGAGTGACTGAACTGAACTGAGAAGCAATACAGTTGTTCATTAAGAATATCATGGATTAATTATGATATATTAATACAATCCCATCAGCAATGAAAATGAACTACTGTTATATGCAATAATACCAATGAATTATATAAGCATGATATTGAACAAAAGATGCCAGTCTGAAAGGAACATGCAAAATATGATTTCATTTATATAAAATTCAAAAACATGAAAATTAAACCATGGTGTTAAAGGTCATAATAACATTATCTCTGGAAGAAAAAAGGAAATAGTACTTGACACTTAAACAAAACTGCTTCTAGAATACTAACAATGTTCTGATTCTTGATCTGAGTGGTGTTTACATGAATCACTGCTTTTATCATGCTGTGCAGTTACGACTTGTGAACTTCTCTGCAAGTAAGTTATCCTTAAATAAAAGTTTATTTTTAGAAGCTTGATAACCAAAAACGGCATATTAGAAAGGAAAGGAAGCATAGTTACAGTAATGAACCCTGACAGCTTATATCTTGTCTAGGAAGGAGAAAGAAAACCTAAAATTATAGATCATTTATTAATATTCAAAGTAATATTCACTTTGAATAATAATAATATGAGGCACATTTAGTGTAAGAGAAAAATAGTCTTACCTGAAACATATCTAAGCATATCAGTATATTGCAATGTATTAGTCTTACGATGGTTCATCAGAGCTCAGTTATTTCCGGAAACACTCATGGCAAAGATGGCTAATTACTGCCCCTAAACTATTGTTCCTTTAGACACAAGACCCATAGGTCCAGGGAAACCTAAACTCATGGCCACCAAGAATAAAGCCTGTTTTTCTCAGTCTCTGCAGCTAGGCAGGACAATGTGTCTACATTCTGTAGGACGGAACATGAACAGAAGTTGTGTACACAGCATCTGGATCATGGCCTTGGACAGTGCGTTCCTCCGTGTCACCTCTGTACCATGATTACAGAGTGGAGCTGCCATAGTTCAACCTAGGGATGAAGCCATGTGTTGAGGATGCAAACGCCATCCTGAACGCCTGTTGGCACATCTCCAGACTAAGTGAGAGAGAAACCATCTTGTGTAGGCCATTATGATGTCTGAACCTGATGGCCCACATGGGGTCACTACCTTTTAGTTTTACTTAATAGACTATTGGCCAGAAAGAAAGCAAAGCAAAATTCTCAGCTAGATAACACATTTTAAGATAATTAGGTAAATTTGAATATAGAATGATTAGATTTGACAAATCTTTGTTCTTTCCTTAGCTGTGTTTATTGTGTTGCAGTCATATTGATTGTTCTTAGATCAAATACAGAATCTTTGCTTGATTCCTAGTGGTTTGGTGTGACATAAGCATGGATAGATAATGCAAATGTGCCAAACTATTAATTATTGAATCTGGGTGACAGGTATACAGATGTGCTTGTGTTATTCCTTCATATTTCCTGCATGTTTGGAATTATCCATAATAAGAATTTGAAAAAATAAAACAAGTAAAATATTTTTGATAGAATGTAGTATGCACTTGGCACCCCACTCCAGCACTCTTGCCTAGAAAATCCCATGTACGGAGGAGCCTGGTAGGCTGCAGTCCATGGGGTCGCGAAGAGTCGAACACGACTAAGCGACTTCCCTTTCATTTTCACTTTCATGCATTGGAGAAGGCAATGGCAACCCACTCCAGTGTTCTTGCCTGGAGAATCCCAGGGACGTGGGAGCCTGGTGGGCTGCCGTCTCTGGGGTCGCACAGAGTTGGACACGACTGAAGTGACTTAGCAGCAGCAGCAGCAGTATGCACTTGGAGCTATCAGAGCACTGACTACAGCATAAAAGACTCATTCTTGGAAACATTAAAGGCCCTTCAAGAAAGCACATGTGTTTGCATTGTGCTGCCACCATTGTTCCCAGACCAAGTGTGTGCTTTCATCTTGCTGAGAAGAGCCAACAGACTATGGACAACTTGATCAACTTTCTTCTGTTAACTCAAATGGCAGAAACTAATTGGAAGAGAATATCCTACAGACACTGCTACAAGCTAACAGTGTGGGTGTGTGTACTGTTTGAGGCATTTTCAGTTCAGTTCAGTTGCTCAGTCATGTCCGGCTCTTTGCGACCCCATGAACTGCAGCACACCAGGCCTCCCTGTCCATCACCAACTCCCAGAGTTCACCCAGACTCACGTCCATCGAGTCAGTGATGCCATCCAGCCATCTCATCCTCTGTCGTTCCCTTCTCCTCCTGCCCCCAGTCCCTCCCAGCATCAGAGTCTTTTCCAATGAGTCAACTCTTCGCATGAGGTGGCCAAAGTACTGGAGTTTCAGCTTTAGCATCATTCCTTCCAAAGAAATCCCAGGACTGATCTCCTTCAGAATGGACTGGTTGGATCTCCTTGCAGTCCAAGGGACTCTCAAGAGTCTTCTCCAACACCACAGTTCAAAAGCATCAATTCTTTGGTGCTCAGCTTTCTTCACAGTCCAACTCTCACATCCATACATGACCACAGGAAAAACCATAGCCTTGACTAGACGAACCTTTGTTGGCAAAGTAATGTCTCTGCTTTTGAATATGCTATCTAGGTTGGTCATAACTTTCCTTCCAAGGAGTAAGCATCTTTTAATTTCATGGCTGCAGTCACCGTCTGCAGTGATTTTGGAGCCCCCAAAAATAAAGTCTGACACTGTTTCCACTGTTTCCCCATCTATTTCCCATGAAGTGATGGGACTGGATGCCACGATCTTTGTTTTCTGAATGTTGAGCTTTAAGCCAACTTTTTCACTCTCCTCTTTCACTTTCATCAAGAGGCTTTTGAGTTCCTCTTCACTTTCTGCCATAAGGGTGGTGTCATCTGCATATCTGAGGTTATTGAGATTTCCCCCAGCAATCTTGATTCCAGCGTGTGCTTCTGCTAGCCCACTTTATTTGCTCACTAATGCATTTACCTACCATCTGTGATCCATATTGCACATTGCAGTGCGTTCATTTTAACTGGGGACTCAACGGCTGCTACCATCTTCCATACCAATGTTGTTACAGTGTTGTTTTGTTGCTAAGTCATGCCCTACTCTTTGGCAACCCCATGGACTGTAGCCCACCAGGATCCTCTGTCCATGGGGTTTCCCAGGCAAGAATACTGGAGTGGGTTGCCATTTCCTTCTCAGGTGATCTTCCCAACCCAGGGACTGAACTTTCGTCTCCAGCATTGCAGGTGGATTCTTTGCCACTGAGCCACCAAGGAAGCCCATTATTATAGTAAGAATGACAATAGCGTTCCTTGATTTCTGAGGCTTACAAAGCCACACTTAAAAAATCAATTAAAAAACAGATGAAACCAGAACATAGATTACGCAGGAATGAAAGAGTTAAAATTTCATCAGTGTAAGCTCTATATTTAGATCACATTCTTGGAATTTTACTTTAGTTTAGACTGTGGGCCATTTCTGACTCATTACAGTTCAATAAATTCAGCTTTATCTGTCCTGAGATCAAAGTGTTTTTCTCCCATAAGAATATACTTCCAATCCGTAATGGTAACAAAGGGAAAAAAATGCATCCTCCATATTAGTGTCTGTTCTGGTTACTACTGTTTAGACTTGTATTGCATTATTTACATTTATCAGATTAAGAATTTAGAATGTCATATGTCACTTTGCTATGAATGGCCATATTTTCAGTTAATATCATATATATGTATATATGTATACATATATATGTGTGTGTGTGTGTGTGTCTATACATATATACAGATGGCAGTATTAGTCAACAGTATTACTATAATTGATACACAGAAATTTTAAAACAAAACTTGACTGTCATGTGGAGTATAGAAGGCCAATTAGTTGGACCTTTTAAAATCAGACTGAGTAGAAAATAATTGCTTGTAAGAATATTACAAAATGCCAAAGCTTTCTGTTCATTTTTTATTATTGAATAATAGCATCAAGAAAAGGAGGAGCTCTTACAAGAAAAATTATATTAAATCATATGTTTAAAAGTAATTATTTTTCTCTTCTGCATGATTTCAGAAGATTTAGATTGTAATATCACTATAACTTCTGTAGGAGTTTCTTTTAAAAAATAGAAAGGAGAGAACCATTTATGCATCTCTTCTTACAGCTGAAATACAGGTTTGTTTAATGACCATATAAAGAATTCCAAGATATTAGCCCTAATGATAAAATGATTAGGTAACTTCCTGACTAGATCTTGTATTTCAAAACATTTCAACATTATAAAACAGAAGTGTTTTAAAGTTATGAAAGATTATAATCTAATTTATGAAAATACATCATTAATGACCCCTTGCTTCAGAAAAGTAAAAATACTATTTTCGGAAGTCAAAACATTCAGATTAAAGTTACTAGGTGCTAAATATTTCAGGATCAAATAACCCAAGAAATTACCACCATCACACTCTGAAATGAAAGCACTACCAGTAATAATCCCATCATTAAAATTCAAGACATTATAGATGGGAATTTTCTGTAAGTGTTTGCAGCTCTAAAATACAATACTCTGCTGAATAACAAGCTTTTGGGGTGCAATTCAAAACCTTCATCTTCAGGCTCGTCATTCTGGAAGGACACACATAAAATATTTACAAGAGTGTTTCACGCCAACAAATTGCTCCAGAAGATGAGTAGCGATGGCTAGATTGTTCTGTCTAAACAATTGCCTGTATAAGGAAAATATCTTAGAAGCCTGTTTATATTCCAGGTCCATAACTCACTGTTCAGAAAGTTAACACTATGATGTGCCAAACAGCATCCTGATTCATTAGATTTAGAAACCTATTAGTGGCTAAGAGAATCACTGTGTTAACCAGCAACACCCTGTGTTTTTGTTATTCTTTCTTGCACATCACATTTTCACACTTTGTAATCAGTTCAGTTCAGTTCAGATCAGTTCAGTCGCTCAGTCATGTCTGACTCTTTGCAACCCCATGAACCACAGCATGCCAGGCCTCCCTGTCCATCACCAACTCCCAAACCCATGTCCATTGTGTTGGTGATGCCATCCAATCATCTCATCCTATGTTGTCCCCTTCTCCTCCTGCCCTCAATCTTTCCAGCATCAGGGTCTTTTCAAATGAGTCAGCTCTCCACATCAGGTGGCTGAAGTATTGTCCTGGAATGTCAATGTTCACTCTTGCCATCTCCTGTTTGACCACTTCCAATTTGCCTTGATTCATGGACCTAACATTCCAGGTTCCTATGCAATATTGCTCTTTAAGCAGCGAACCTTGCTTCTATCACCAGTCCCATCCATAACTGGGTGTTGTTTTTGCTTTGGCTCCATTTCTTCATTCTTTCTGGAGTTATTTCTCCATTAATTTCTTTTTTTTTAAATTTAATTTAATTTTATTTTTAAACTTTACATAATTGTATTAGTTTTGCCAAATATCAAAATGAATCCACCACAGGTATACATGTGTTCCCCATCCTGAACCCTCCTCCCTCCTCCCTCCCCATTCCATCCCTCTGGGTCGTCCCAGTGCACCAGCCCCAAGCATCCAGTATCGTGCATCGAACCTGGACTGGCAACTCATTTCATACATGATATTTAACATGTTTCAATGCCATTCTCCCAAATCTTCCCACCCTCTCCCTCTCTCACAGAGTCCATAAGACTGTTCTATACATCAGTGTCTCTTTTGCTGTCTCGTACACAGGGTTATTGTTACCATCTTTCTAAATTCCATATATATGTGTTAGTATACTGTATTGGTGTTTTTCTTTCTGGCTTACTTCACTCTGTATAATAGGCTCCAGTTTCATCCACCTCATTCGAACTGATTCAAATGTATTCTTTTTAATGGCTGAGTAATACTCCATTGTGTATATGTACCACAGCTTTCTTATCCATTCATCTGTTGATGGACATCTAGGCATTGATTTCTAATAGCATATTGGGCACCTACTGACATGGGGAGTTCATCTTTCAGTATCCTATCTTTTGGACTTTTCATACTGTTCATGGGGTTCTCAAGGCAAGAATACAGAAGTGGTTTGCCATTCCCTTCTCCAGTGGACCACATTCTGTCAGACATCTCCACCATGACCCGTTCATCTTGGGTGGCCCCACATGGCATGCCTTAGTTTCACTGAGTTAGACAAGGCTATGGTCCACGTGATCAGATTAGCCTGTTGTCTGTGATTGTGGTTTCAGTCTGTCTGCCCTCTGCTGCCCTCTCTCAGCACATAACATCTTACTTGGGTTTCTCTTACCTTGGATGTGGGGTGTCTCTTCATGGCTGCTCCAGCAAAGTGCAGCCTCTGCTCCTTACCTTGGACGTGGGGTAGCTCCTCTCGGCCGTTGCCCCTGACCTTGGACATAGGGTAGATAGCTCCTCTTGGCCACACTTGTGGGCTACCAAATACTAGCAATTCACTTGACAATTCTTCTGAACTCACAGAGAAGGAAAAGAGATAGGCATGACTGAGCAGCTTCCCTAGAGTGGTCTTTTCCAGAGGAGTGCATTGTTATCTGCACCTAAAATATTATTTTTCTTTCCTCTCTTGTTTTATAAGAATAAAACAACATTTCATCTCTGGGCTAGAAGTAATTTATACTTGGGATCATCCATCCAGTACTATTTCAGTTTGATACACTTGGTTTTTTCTATGTAGGAATTATATTTCAACAAAGTGACTTTCAGTCCCTGCCCAAATAGATGGAAGTGAGGGAGGCCACCACCCTACCCTGGTGATGAATAGTCAACTCATTCATCACCAGCATAGAGCCACCTAAATTGGCAGGCTAGGTCGTGTCTGCTTCTGTCCACACATCTCCTTGTATTAATAACTCTCTCCTGATGCAACCTTATTCCTGAACCTCCCTTCACTGGCTACTGCATCATTGTGGCTGCTGGAATTGTAGAAAGCATTTGAGGAAGTTTACAGGCTGGTAAGATTATTCTGCAACCTCAGTTTTTAAAAATACATCTTCCAGATATTTTTTCTCTCAAAGTTTTAATTATATCTTGAAATTTATGTTCCCTTTTAAAATGACTCAAAGTTTGGACTTACCAATCAAATAATACTTTTCCAGTGGTATTTAAACACTTTGATTCAAGTTACTATTAAATATTGTCCTTATACCTTAGATTTTTTTCTTCAAATGAAAATAATCCTTTGGTTGTTAGTTTATTCCAGGGTTTATTTAAATGTGGAAAAAATAATGCTCAGCATATAGGATCTTGCCCATCTGCCTAACCTTGAGCCTTTTTTGGGGTTTGCAGAGATCAAGAAAAAACAGGACGTCTGAGTTACGAAAGCAATAGGCAGTCAATTCAACATCTAAAGGTGAGTATATAGAGATATTGCAAATTTGCCTTCTTTGCAGAAAAAGAAAGCTAAAATAATTTGTAGATACATCTTTAGAAGCCATCAGATCATGGAATTTTTTCATGTATCTGTAGTGATTAATTTTCTGTTAAATATTTATGTTGCTTTTGGAGCCATCAATTTTTGTCATCTCTGTTGTATGATAAACTTTCTAAGAATGGGAAACAAAGAAATAGCACATCTTTACTTTTTTCCCTCATTCTACCTTTTATATCCTCATCCTATCCTTGTTGATGGGTAAGTAAGAGTGACTGAAATTCAGAGTCAGTTAGAATACTTACAGAAATGCTCTGTGACAACCTAGAGGGATGGGATGGCGGTGTGGGTGGGAGGGAGGTTCAAGAGGGAGAGAATATATGTATATTTATGACTGATTCATGTTGTTGTACAGAAGAAACCAACACTTGTAAAGCAATTGTTCTCCAAATAAAAATAAATTCAAAAAAGTTTTAAAACCTCAAACATTAAAAAAAATAATAACAGCCAGTGTTGGCAAGGATAAGGAGAAACCTCCATTCTCATTCATTGCTAAAGAGAGAATAAAGTCCTTTCCAAACTTTAAAAACCATTTTGCAGCTATACCAGTACATTTTAGTTCCTATGAGCAACAAAGTATTAATAGTATAACAAACTTATTCTGGTTAAGGAGACTGTGGAAGCTGTGTAGTTGTATATCTTTTAAATGGAGATGAAAGAGTAGGAGCTCTGGCCTGTGCTATTTAGTTGATAAATGACTTTGCATTGTTTAACCAGTCACTTCCTACCTTGCCTCATCTTTTTCATGCTGATATTTACATCTAAGTGATATCTACAATGACTTTCTGTTTTGTAAGTGGTTGTGTTTAAACTCTTGTCCCAAGAGCTGATGACAAGACAATTTGGGGTCAAGGAATCTTTTTGGTCAGTATCCTTCTTTAGTTGACTCCTGTATTGCCCTAGTCCATGACTGATCTACTTATATGTCTTATTGATCTTTTTTTCTGATGAAGCTTTGTGTTTACTCCTTGATTTCAGAATAAAGCTACAGGCACTGGATCCCTAAATTGCTAATATTCTAGACTCTGCTGACAAAAATGACTTAACACTACTACCCTACACAGCCTGCTGGCCTTTCATGGTCCCACTAGCCACCCATGTCTATGTACCAACCTGCTGAGTTTTCTCTGGTTGCTCAGCTGTTAGTTTCTTTCAGTTTGTCCCTGCCTTGGTTTTTCCTGATCATCTTCTATTTTTCTGAATGTTACCTACTCTTACACAAGTCCAGTCTTTCCATTTCTATAGCCTCATTATCCTTGAGCTTCCAACCTCTTAAAAACGTGATGGCTGCCTCTTCCTATTCTTCTGGGAAGTGGTCTTCTCAGACACTTCTCATAAAACATCAGGGCTGTAAAAGAATTTATTTTAGCTACTTCATTCTAGAGTGAAAGAAACGGAAGTCTGTGGAGACAAGTTTATCAAAATTCACCTAGTAATCAACCACAAGGCCAAAATTAAGGATTTTTTCATTGCAAAGAACTGGAGAATCCAGCCTTGGCCCCCACTGATATAATTTCCACTCCCAGAAGTCTTCTAGACTTCTAGTCTATCTACACAGGGATCCGTTTCTTCCAGTTGGCATAGCCCTGAGCAGGGGGGTCACTGAAATGCAGAGGATGGGATCTGAAATCTGCCACAGGCATTAGGAACCAGCACGTCTATACTTCAATTACCCTTCACTTCCTGTAACCAGAAGGCAATTGCACTGTATACTGAAAGTGCAGATGAGTTGGAATAGGGACATTATATTAAAAACAAAAACAGGACTTTGTTCTAGTCGGTTTTGGTTGGAAAAACCTGTTCTAAATCCTCTCATGAGATATAGAATAACATAATTTTGGCAAAAGTTTTTAACCTTTGTTGGTCTTCTTCAGTCATTATTCTGCTTAACTACCATGTTCTCTGAGCCTCTCTGTGGGAAATTCTTCGGTAGCTCTGAGTTTTTTTGTACCTACTCTGTTTTGAAAAGTCCTAGTTTTCTTGAGATGCCTTTCTTTTGTTTTCTCAGAGCCTCCATCCCCAACTGGTGACATCTTTAGGATGGGTCATTAATGTGCTCTCAGAATATTTTCTGAAGCTTTTAGTGGGAGCAAAATTTTACCTCATCTGTCTTTGTCTGATTGCACCCCACCCACTTGTCTGAAAGGCAAAAACACCCCAAGTTTAGAAGTAGGACTAGAAAAAGACATCTTCATTCATATGAAAAAAGCAATTTGCTACCATGAGACTCTTAAGACATCTCCTTACACCAAAAAAGATTCAAGTCTTATTTCCAAAACTACTAATTGAAGAATGTCAGTTACAAACACAGAAAATCAAAGTTCAATCTCCAGCATCTCTGACTGCTAATTATATTTTTACACTAACCACATTTCTATGCTACAACCGAATAAATCCATGCCCTGCACTTGGAGTCACAGCTCCCAGAAGCTCTTTGCTCAGTTCTTTGCAAGGAACGTGTGAGAGTTCTACTGTCTGACTAATGGGCCATGCAGATGGATGATGCCACAGAAGGCTGCAGGAATAGAACTCCTCACAGGTTAGAGTAGAGAACTTTGGCAAGGCCAAGTCATGTCTCTGTCTGCCACCTGCCCCATGAACTCTCAGACTTGCCATGAGACACTGAGGAATCTAGAATGGAGAAAGAAGGAAGACAGATCAAGGGCAGAAGTGGAACTTGTTACATTTCATCAGTACTGTCCTCAAGAGTATGCCATTGCAAAAAAAAGAGAGAGAGAGAGAGAGAGAGGGAGAGAGTATGCAATTGCTTAGGACCTGGGAGGAGAGCAGCAAAATTGCAAACATGGCATACTAAGTTCATAATTGGCTAAAGTTCTTACACTTGTAAGGCACTCTTGTATTCAGTTCAGTTCAGTCGCTCAGTCGTGTCCGACTCTGCGACCCCATGAATTGCAGCACGCCAGGCCTCCCTGCCCATCACCACTGTTGTATCAGGGCTCCTAAAAAAGTAGTACTGATAGAGTCCTTCCATGAACTGGTCTGTGTTCACACACCACTTACTGTTCTAAATGGCCCAAACTGGACAGCTCAAACATGGGATGTCCTTCTTGTCCTCCTCTGAACCTTCCTTGGGACCCTGACAAGAACTTGTGAATATGTATGTTAGTCATTCAATCATGTCCAACTCTTTATGACCCCATGAACTACAGCACGCCAGGCTTCCCCGTCCTTCACCATCTCCTGGAGTTTACTAAAATTCATGTCCATTAAGTCAGTGATGCCATCCAACCATCTCATCCTCTATTATCCCCTTCTCCTCCTACACTCAATCTTTCCCAGCATTAGGGTCTTTTCCAATGAGTTGGCTCTTTGCATCAGGTGGCCAAAGTATTGGAGCTTCAGCTTCAGCACCAGTCCTTCCAATGAATATTCAGAGTTGATTTCCTTTAGGACTGAGTGGTTTGATCTACTTGCTGTCTAAAGGACCCTTCAAGAGTCTTCTCCAGCACCACAGTTCGAAAGCATCAGTTCTTTGGCACTCAACCTTCTTTATGGTCCAACTCTCACATCCATAGTTGACTACTGGAAAAACCATAGCTTGGACTATTTGGACCTTTGTTGGCAAAGTGATGTCTCTGTTTTTTAATACATTGTACATTGTCTAGGTTTATCATAGCTATTCTTCCAAGGAGCAAGTGAATTTTAATTATGTGGCTGCAGTCAATGTCTGCATTGACTTTGGAGCCCAAGAAAATGAAATCTGACACTGTTGCTAATTTTTCCTCAACTATTTGCCATGAAGTGATAGGACTGGATGCCATGAACTTAATTTTTTGAATGTTGAGTTGTAAGTCAGCTTTTTCCACTCTCCTCTTTGACCTTCATCAAGAAGCTCTTTAGTTCCTCTTCACTCTCTGCCACTGAAGTGGTATCATCTGCATATCTGAGGTTGTTGATATTTCTCCCAGCAATCTTGATTCCAGCTTGTGAGTCATCCAGTCCAGCATTTCATATAATGTACTCTGTATATAAGTTAAATAAGCAGGGTGACAAACGTACAGCCTTGACATACTCCTTCCCCAACGTTGAATCAGTCAGTTGTTCCATGTCTGATTCTAACTCTTGCTTCTTGTCCTGCAAACAGGTTTCTCAGGAGGCAGGGAATGTGGTCTGATATTCCCATCTCTTTAAGAATATTTCACAGTTTGTTGTGATCCATGCAGTCAAAGGCTTTAGCGTAGTCAGTGAAGCAGAAGTAGATATTTTTGGAATTCCCTTGCTTTTTCTATGATCCAGCATATGTTGGCAACTTGATCTATTTTTCCTTTGCCTTTTCTAAATCCAGCTTGTACCTCTGGAAGTTCTCAGTTCACATATTGCTGAAGCCTAGCTTGAAGGGTTTTGGGCATAATCTTGCAACCATGTAAAATGAGTGCAATTGTACAGTAATTTGAACATTCTTTGGCATTGCCTTTCTTTGGGATTGGAATGAAAACTGACCTTTTCCAGTCCTGTGGCCACTGCTGAGTTTTCCAAATTTGCTGGCATATTGTGTGCAGCACTTTCACAGCATCATCTTTTAGGATTTGAAATAGCTCAGCTGGAATTTCATCACCTCCACTATCTTTGTTCATAGTAATGCTTCCTATGGCCCACTTGACTTCACATTCCAGGATGTCTGGCTCTGTCAGGTGAGTGACCACAACATCCTGGTTAACTGGGTCATTAAGAGCTTTTTTTGTACAGTTCTTCTGTGTATTCTTTCTGCCTTTTCTTAATCTCTTCTGATCCTATTAGGTCCTTTCCATTTATGAAGGGAGTTTTGAAAGTCTAGTGATTAAATTTTCTGATGTCAGCATTTTCTATGTAGATTTTGTTGTATGTTTCTTCCATCTATGTCTTTCTCCTCTCAGTGCTCAAGGTGGACTGTTTGCAAAATTCTTCAGTCAGTTGAAATTTCAAGAATATTTGTTTCTCATAACCTCCTTTCTTTCAAGTCTGTCAGCTACCCTGTTCTCTGTGTTCCCAGCCACACCTTCCTGTGCCACAGCAAGGTTGTATGAGAGAAGTAAAACCACCTACAGTTTAGACTCTTCTCCATGCTGGATCAGAGATACTCCATAGGTTAGAGGAAACTACATGTAGGTGAGGTGTCTTCACTCCATTTCCTCAGAGGAAGGAGAATATAAATATCTCAGACTGAGAAGTCTCCTGCTAAGACTCCTAGATAAGACTCAAGCAATTGCAACAGAGAAACAAAACTTTCTCTTCTTTTTTATGTGTGTTACCTGGTATGTTGTAAATCTGGGGCATATCTTAGCTATTTAGTGGAAAAGCTAATCAGATACTACTTAAGTACCACCAAGAAGGAAATGGAGGGGTGAAAGTTTAGGAATGAGTTATTAAGCTGGTTGTCTCAGAATCATTGGGATTTTCATAGTTAAGACCAGAAAGAAATAGTATCCATGATCAGGTAGTGAAGTAGCTACACTGCTTAGGAGTCATGACTCAGCATAAGAACTGTAACCTGAATAAGCACACAAATTACCAAGTTGAGTTAGAAAGAGAGAAAAGTGAATTCTCCTTTTACCCTGGCAAAAGGTAAGGCATCAGCAAATAACTTCTTCCTGTTATTGTCCCCCATCCATGAGTCTGTTCTAGATCTGCTGTTTCCATGTCTTCATTTAAGAGGAATATGAAGAACTTGATCATTTCTACTTTATATTGCTCTGACAATTTCAACATGTTTACAGTCTATATTATATCTCACCATGCGTTTCCATTTTATCTTTTGTTCAGGATGATAATATTCTAGTCTGGAGAACAACACAAGGATGCCTAACATGATGCAGCCTGCCTTCCACACGGGAAAGGAGAGGAAGCCAGCAGCAAGCAAGAACATGGTTTCCTTTAGAAAAGATAATTCCTCAGGACTTTCCTCATACCATTTGTTAAAGAAGGGAGATAAGAGTTTGTGCACAAATTGAAACATTTGTTGTCCAGGCTGTTACAAAGAAAAATACTGGTCAAAAGCAAAACCATCACCATTTCCATTTTATGCACATGAAGTTTCCCAATCATTAATTTCAGTCTTTTATACCCTGCCCAGATGTTAGGTCAACCACTTCTGCCATTTCTGCAGATGCATTTTCCAAAAGCACATGTTTTAGGAATTCCAAATCTTGTGGTCTGTGTGATTTTCTACACTTGGAATCTATCTCCCTAAAGCATGTTTTAATCTGGCTTCCTAATGTCCAGAAGTAATAGAGGATGTTTCTATGGGATAACTAGTTGGGAGTTTTTAAACCTGCCTGCACGTAACTCAGATTCAGCCAAAATAATCTCTTCTACCTTGTGACACTAGGTACAAAATCCCATAGATAGGAAATACCAGGAGTGTTTTTATTAAGTAATCTGATGGAGCTACTTTTTTTTTTTACACAATTCTCACTTCTTATTCTTTAGCGATCTTATTCTATACTTATTAAGAGTATACAAGTTGAAAAACTAATGAACTTGTTCATTTTTAATGTTGACCCTCTCTTCATAGGCAGAAGGTATGATTGCTTCTGTTTCTGAGAACAAATCCTGTCTATGCCTCATAGCCCAGCTTAATGTATTTTAATTTTTGTTTATTTATATAACACATGCAGAAGATGGGGCATATACAGTCTTGAAATGTGAGAAAGAGCAAGAAAAGTGAGGATTTTCCCCAAAGATACTCTGTTTGAAAAAACTCAAGAAATGTAAAGTGAAAGTGAAAGAAAGTGAAGAAATGTAAAATAACCCCCAAACCCCATTAGTGGTGACCACTGAGTTTTGTTTATTATATCCAAATATCAAGGGCTAAAAATACTTTATTTTTAAAAAGTCACATTCCAAGGAACTCAAACATATACTTGTATACCAGTATTAATAGCAGACTATTCATAAGTAATAAAAGATGAAAACAACTTATGTTCATCAACAGATGAATGGATTCTTAAAATGTGGTATATACCCATCAGTTCAGTTCAGTTCAGTCACTCAGTCGTGTCTGACTCTGCGACCCCGTGAATCGCAGCACGCCAGGCCTCCCTGTCCATCACAAACTCCCGGAGTTCACTCAGACCCAAGTCCATCGAGTCAGTGATGCCATCCAGCCATCTCATCCTCTGTCGTCCCCTTCTCCTCCTGCCCCCAATCCCTCCCAGCATCAGAGTCTTTTCCAATGAGTCAGCTCTTCACATGAGGTGGCCAATGTACTGGAGTTTCAGCTTCAGCATCATTCCCTCCAAAGAAATCCCAGGGCTGATCTCCTTCAGAATGGACTGGTTGGATCTCCTTGCAGTTCAAAGGACTCTCAAGAGTCTTCTCCAACACCACAGTTCAAAAGCATCAATTCTTCAGCGCTCAGCCTTCTTCACAGTCCAACTCTCACATCCATACATGACCACTGGAAAAACCATAGCCTTGACTAGACTGACCTTTGTTGGCAAAGTAACGTTTCTGCTTTTGAATATGCTATCTAGGTTGGTCATAACTTTCCTTCCAAGGAGTAAGTATCTTTTAATTTCATGGCTGCAGTCACCATCTGCAGTGATTTTGGAGCCCAAAAAAATAAAGTCTGACACTGTTTCCACTGTTTCCCCATCTATTTCCCGTGAAGTGATGGGACCGGATGCCATGATCTTCATTTTCTGAATGTTGAGCTTTAAGCCAACTTTTTCACTCTCCACTTTCACTTTCATCAAGAGGCTTTTTAGTTCCTCTTCACTTTCTGCTATAAGGGTGGTGTCATCTGCATATCTGAGGTTATTGATATTTCTCCCAGCAATTTTGATTCCAGCTTGTGCTTCTTCCAGTCTAGCGTTTCTCATGATGTACTCTGCATATAAGTTAAATAACCAGGGTGACAATATACAGCCTTGACGTACTCTTTTTCCTATTTGGAACCAGTCTGTATATACCCATAACAGAATGTTATTCATCCATTAAAAAAAATGTTAATATATGCTACAAGATGGTTAAACCTTGAAAATATTATGCTAAATGAAATAAACCAGACACAAAAGGACATTTGTCTGAGGTACTGAGAACAGGCAAATTCATAGAAATAGAAAGTACAATAGCACTTACCAGGGGCCAGGTCAAGGGGAGAATGAGGAGTTGTTGCTTAAGGGGCACAAAATCTCTGTTCAAGATAACAAAAAAGTTCTGGAAACACTAATGATAGTTGTACAATATTGTGAATGTACTTAATGCTGCTGATTTGTATGCTTAAAATAGTTAAAATGGTAAACAAACAAATAAAACTCTAATAAAATCTTATCAGTATTTCCAAGATGGGAAAAAAGGCATGTGCCAGTTCTAAAGCATCTGAGAAGACTTACACCACTTGACAATAATTTGTCATAAACTTTTTGGTTTGAGATAAAAGGAGTTCACATCAACCCCAGCATAATGATGCAGCATAAATATTTTCTAGTCACTAGGCCACACTGATTACATCATTTCCTTAGTCTTTAGACACTTAGGAGTAGACTTGTACATTTTCAGACAACTCTCAGGAACACCTTATGCCACTTTGAACCGTGAAGTGTGATCTTTGAGTCACACATTGGCTGAATTGTGTAGGCTCTTCTGTCTTTTTCATAGTTACCACAGAAACTGGGTAGCCATTGTGTTGTGAGGAGACAATAAGAACATCTAAGGGTGTACAATCAAAGTTACCACATTTCATGGTTCATAATCTCTTCCAGCTGACTCCATGTGTGATTATCATGCTCACATTGGGAGTATAAACATACAACCCAAAGGACTCTGGGAACTGAAGCCAAGAAACCATCTCACCCATGCAGGCGTCCCTCCCAACCTCCTCCCCTTAAAGATTTGTGAAAGAAACACATGAAAGAAACAGCATGTGAGCCTCAGGTGTTTCCAATTATATCCCTCATGTGAGCAGAGATTTCCTAATTCAAAACATATTTTAGCTCAAATAGTCTTCCTTATACTTGAAGACTGTGTATCTTCAGGAGAATTTCATCTGATTCATATCCTATTCATTGACACTTCATCAATAACAACATCTCCCCTGAGCTCTTCTGTAAGAGCACTTCCTCTCTGGGTGGTCAAAAATACAGTGCATTTAAGTACTGATTATTTTTATGAAGCACGCTCTCAGAAAGTGTATAACCTTTTGCCCTTGCAAGAAAAAGAGAAATAAATGCTCAGTGCGGTAGATTTCTTGTCAGTGACATCACCACGGAGTTTTCTAGCACAAGCCTAAACCATCTTCCTGCTTAAGGACAGTCAGTCTATCTCTAGAAATAGTATAGAAGGAGGAAGACTGAGTGATATAAATATATCTCCTATGCTGATATAAATCATTAACTGCCTAAATATTAATACTATTCAGGCAAGACTATTCAGGGATTACAAAGAAAGAATGTGGGTTTGGAGCATTTTGCTTTCCTACGTTTCTTGAATGAAAGATTTAAGACTGATCCTTTAGGCTTCAGCAGGCTTAGACAGCAGCAAGCTTTATCTTTCGGTCCCAGAACTTTGCCACTTCATTGTTGCCTCTGCGAGTGGTGTAGCACTCTGCTTATAGCCATCTTATAGGAGTTGTGTGAGGATTATTTTATGAAGTGTCTGAATAATAAGTATTGTTAAATAATATTCACTGTTTAGGGAAACAAATTCATCTACAGATGGATGAACTACATGAATTACAATGAAAATAAACCCCAAACTTTACCTTCTGCTGAATATGCCACAAAAAATAGGTGAATATTTTAAGCCCTATCCCAGTACTTTTCCTCTCTCTCTCTGTTACACACACACACACACACTTTATGATTTTGGCATGAAATAGTGAAAGAAATTATGAAAGGATAAATTGTTCTTATGATGAAGTGTTTTTGGTTAATTGCCAATGAGCCTTGTAGAGGAATCCAAATTTTCAGATCAGTATCAGGGCTAGAGTTCTTGAGGGGATAAACTCCTACTCTTGGCACTTTATCCCAAATCCAAGCAGAGGAGGTGTTTGTTAGAATCTAGCCATCTGAGTTAAGTTTTAAATGCATGGTAACAATACAACTTTGTGCTCAAATAATATAAATGGTTACTACTCAATTATGTTTATAAAAATACTCACTTGAAACATATCTAATAGTCATATCCAAGAACATAGCCATATTCTTTTGAGTACATTATAAGACAAACAGATGCAAATAGAAATTTTATCATTCAGTTCAGTCACTCAGTCGTGCCTGACACTTTGCGACCCCATGAATCGCAGCACGCCAGGCCTCCCTGTCCATCACCAACTCCTGGAGTTTCCCCCAACTCATGTCCGTTGAGTCAATGATGCCATCCAACCATCTCATCTTCTGTCATCCCCGTCTCGTCCTGCCCTCAATCTTTCCTAGCATCAGGGTCTTTTCAAACGAGTCAACTCTTCACATCAGGTGGCCAAAGTATTGAAGTTTCAGCCTCAGCATCAGTCCTTCCAATGAACACCCAGGACTGGTCTCCTTTAGGATGGACTGGTTGGATCTCCTTGAAGTCCAAGGGACCCTCAAGAGTCTTCTCCAATACCACAGTTCAAAAGTTTCAATTCTTTGGTGCTCAGCTTTCTTTACAGTCCAACTCTCACATCCATACATGACCACTGGAAAAATCATAGCCTTGACTAGATGGACCTTTGTTGACAAAGTAATATCTCTGCTTTTTAATATGCTATCTAGGTTGGTCATAACTTTCCTTCCAAGGAGTAAGCATCTTTTAATTTCATGGCTGCAATCACCATCTGCAGTGATTTTGGAGCCCAAAAAAATAAAGTCTGACACTATTTCCACTGTTTCCCCATCTATTTCCCATGAAGTGATGGGACCAGATGCCATGATCTTCATTTTCTGAATGTTGAGCTTTAAGCCAACTTTTTCACTCTCCACTTTCACTTTCATCAAGAGGCTCTTTAGTTCTTCTTCACTTTCTGCCATAAGGGTGGTGTCATCTGCATATCTGAGGTTATTGATATTTCTCCCAGCAATCTTGATTCAAGCTTGTGCTTCTTCCAGTCTAGCGTTTCTCATGATGTACTCTGCATATAAGTTAAATAAGCAGGGTGATAATATACAACCTTGACATACTCCTTTTCCTATTTGGAACCAGTCTGTTGTTCCATGTCCAGTTCTAGCTGTTGCTTCCTGCCCTGCATACAGGTTTCTCAAGAGGCAGGTCAGGTGGTCTGGTATTCCCATCTCTTTCAGAATTTTCCACAGTTTATTGTGATCCACACAGTCAAAGGCTTTGGCATAGTCAAGAAAGCAGAAATAGATGTTTTTCTGGAACTCTCTTGCTTTTTCGATGATCCAGCAGATGTTGGCAATTTGATCTCTGGTTCCTCTGCCTTTTCTAAAACCAGCTTGAACATCAGGAAGTTCACGGTTCACGTATTGCTGAAGTCTGGCTTGGAGAATTTTGAGCATTGCTTTACTAGCATGTGAGATGAGTGCAATTGTGCAGTAGTTTGAACATTCTTTGGCATTGCCTTTCTTTGGGATTGGAATGAAAACTGACCTCCAGTCCCGTGGCCACTGCTAAGTTTTCCAAATTTGCTGGCATATTGAGTGCAGCACTTTCACAGCATCATCTTTCAGGATTTGAAATAGCTCAACTGGAATTTCCATCACCTCCACTAGCTTTGTTTGTAGTGATGTTTCCTAAGGCCCACTTCACTTCACATTCCAGGATGTCTGGCTCTAGGGGAGTGATCACACCATCTTGATTATCTGGGTCATGAAGATCTTTTTTGTACAGTTCTTCTGTGTATTCTTGCCACCTCTTCTTAATATCTTCTGCTTCTGTTAGGTCCATACCATTTTTGTCCTTTATCAAGCCCATCTTTGCATGAAATATTCCCTTGGTATCTCTAATTTTCTTGAAGAGATCTCTAGTCTTTCCCATTCTATTGTTTTCCTCTATTTCTTTGCATTGGTCATTGAAGAAGGCTTTCTTATCTCTCCTTGCTATTCTTTGGAACTCTGCATTCAAATGGGTATATCTGTCCTTTTCTCCTTTGCTTTTCACTTCTCTTCTTTTCTCAGCTATTTGTAAGGCCTCCTCAGACAGCCATTTTGCTTTTTTGCATTTATTTTTCCTGGGGAGGGTCTTGATCCTTGTCTCTCGTACAATGTCATGAACCTCCGTCCATAGTTCATCAGGTGCTCTATCAGATCTAGTCCCTTAAATGTATTTCTCATTTCCACTGCATAATCATAAGGGATTTGATTTAGGTCATACCTGAATGGTTTAGTGGTTTTCCCCACTTTCTTCAATTTAAGTCTGAATTTGGCAATAAGGAGTTCATGATCTGAGCCACAGTCAGCTCCTGGTCTTGTTTTTGTTGACTGTATAGAGCTTCTCCATCTTTGGCTGCAAAGAATATAATCAGTCTGATTTCAGTGTTGGCCATCTGGTGATGTCCATGTGTAGAGTCTTCTCTTGTGTTGTTGGAAGAGGGTGTTTTCTATGACCAGTGCGTTCTCTTGGCAAAACTCTATTAGCCTTTGCCCTACTTCATCTTGTACTTCAAGGTCAAATTTGTCTGTTACTCCAGGTGTTCCTTCACCTCTTTTGCATTCCAGACCCCTATAATAAAAAGGGCATCTTTTTTGGGTGTTAGTTCTAAAAGCTCTGGGAGGTCTTCATAGAACCATCCAACATCAGCTTCTTCAGTGTTACTGGTTGGGGCATAGACTTGCATTACAGTGATATTGAATGGTTTGCCTTGGAAACGAACAGAGATCATTCTGTCATTTTTGAGATTGCATCCAAGTACTGCATTTTGGACTCCTTTGTTGACTATGATGGCTACTCCATTTCTTCTAAGGGATTCCTGCCCACAGTAGTAGGTATAATGGTCATCTGAGTTAAATTCACCCATTCCAGTCCATTTTAGTTCGCTGATTTCTAGAATTCTGACATTCACTCCTGCCATCTCCTGTTTGACCACTTCCAATTTGCCTTGATTCATGGACCTAACATTCCAGGTTCCTATGCAATATTTCTCTTTACAGCTTCGGACCTTGCTTCTATCACCAGTCACATCCACAACTGGGTATTCTTTTTGCTTTGGCTCCATCCCTTAATTCTTTCTGGAGTTATTTCTCCACTGATCTCCAGTAGCATATTGGATCCAGTAGTCGGCGCAAGAGCAGCGGTGGCCTGGTACAGGAGCCGCCGAGAGGAGATACCCGCACATCCAAGGTCAGGAGTGGCAGCTGTGAGGAGATACCCAATGTCCAAGGTAAAAGAAACCCAAGTAAGATGGTAGGCGCTAAGAGAGGGCATCAGAGGGCAGACAGACTGAAACCACAATCACAGAAAACTAGCCAATCTGATCACATGGACCACAGTCTTGTCTAACTTGATGAAACTAAGCCATGCCATGTGGGGCCACCCAAGACTGACGGGTCATGGTGGAGAGGTCTGACAGAATGTGGTCCACTGGAGAAGGGAATGGCAAACCACTTCAGTACTCTTGCCTTGAGAACCCCATGAACAGTATGAAAAGGCAAAAAGATAGGACACTGAAAGATGAACTCCCCAGGTCGGTAGGTGCCCAATATGCTACTGGAGATCAGTGGAGAAGTAACCCCTAAAAGAGTTTTATTTTTAGAGGAGTTTTATTTTCCTAATACTGAGATTTTATTTTTCTTAGGCTAAAGACAAGTTCAGCATGCTCTGCTGTGCGTGCTCAGTTGCTCAGTCATGTCTGACTATTTGCAGCCCCACAAACTATAACCTGCCAGGCTTCTCTGTCCAAGGAATTTTCCAGAAAGAGTACTGGAGGAGGTAGCTATTTCCTTCTCCAGGGGATCTTCTCGACCGAAGGATAGAACCTGAATCTCTTGTGTCTTCTGCATTGGCAGGCTAATTCTTTACAACTGCACCACTTGGGAAGCCCTCAGCATATTGAATGCCATGAAATTTCATATAAGCCTATTGCTTATGTTTTGCCACAGTATGAACAGTGTAAAACCTTTGGGATTATCTGAAAACAGAATTATCTGTTCTAAATAGGCTGAGTTTGTGTCTGTATTGTGGTCCTAGAAAGAGGGGAAAAGGTTTCTCTAGGTAAGAGGCCAATAGAATTGCCGGGCAGCCAAATTTTGCCTTAATATCAACAGATTGCCAAGGTGAGTAATAATACTACTTTTTGCCTGCATTACACATTAGATTTTATATTAGTCAATGAAAAATAATTTTAGGACTAGAAGGAGGAACACTGTAACCATGAGCAGAAGTACCAAGGGAACTTCTTTTTAAGCTCAAGTCTCATACTTCTTGCTCTGCTGAAAACAGGGAAACCACAAGGCATTCAGGATGGATGTAGCTGGGAAAGACACCCACTCACAAGATGGTTCATTTACATGGCAGGGAAACTGGTACAGACTGCTCTCTCCAAGGCAGTTTGGACTTCCCCTTACACAACTTACTCAGGTTCCAAGAATAAATGTCCTCAGAAGCAGGAAGTGAAAGCTACCCATTCCTCAAGGTCTGGATGCAGATCATGCACTTTGCCATGTTCAGCTGTCAGTCAAGCAGTTGCAGAGCCCATGCTCAAGGGGAGGAGACATAGACACCACTTCTCTATAGGAGACCCTATTTTAAAACCACCACTATGTATAAATCATCAAAACAAAAGCATACTACTTTTTAACTTGATCTTGCCCTTATAATCTTACCTGGGCATGTCTGTCCCAATCTTGGAAAATTAAGTACATCCCCAAGTTCAGCCAGCAAATCCTGATGTTTCCAAGAATCACAACAAAATAGGCTAGAAACTGTGTGACTTTACCTTTATTTAGGGGCTTCCCAGATGGCACAGTGGTAAAGAACCCACCTGCCAATGCAGGAGATGCAAGAGAGGCAGGTTTGGTCCCTGGGTGGAAAAGATCTCTTAGAGAAGGAAAAAGAAACCCACTCCAGTATTCTTGCTTGGAGAGTCTGCAGGGACAGAGGAGCCTGGTGGGCTACAGTCCACGAGGTCGCAAAGAGTTGGACACAGCTGAGCAACTAAACAACAACAACACCTTTACTGGGGTATGTTGTCAATTTAACTGAAACAAGGGAAATCTCTTTGAAATATTGTCCTGAAGCAATAATTGGCTCCAGAGATTATAAACTATCTCTTTAATTTCTTGCACCACCATTCAAGAATCCCTTAATGTTTTCCCCTCTTCCTTTAATTGCTGAAATCTACGTGGATTAGCTGGAGATATATCTTAAAGGGCTTGTAGTTGTCGGAGAAGGCGATGGCACCCCACTCCAGTACTCTTGCCTGGAAAATCCCATGGACAGAAGAGCCTGGTAGGTTGCAGTCCATGGGGCCGCGAAGAGTCGGACACGACTGTGCAACTTCACTTTCATTTTTCACTTTCATGCATTGGAGAAGGAAATGGCAACCCACTCTAGGGTTCTTGCCTGGAGAATCCAGGGACGGGGGAGCCTGGTGGGTTGCCATCTATGGGGTCGCACAGAGTCGGACAAGACTGAAGTGACTTAGCAGAAGCAGTTGTCTGTTGAGTCTGTATTTGCAAGCTTATTTTTTCCTTGTCATGCATTCTTAATCACTAGTTATTCTGAGCATCTACTATATGCTAGACACGGATTTTTTCAAAATACATGATGTGTTCTTTTATGGGAGTCATAGACCAGTGGGAGAGATACTTTTAATAAAGTAAAAAATCCTAAAATAAAGAATCAAAGAAATACTAAAATAAAACTAAATATAAAATTGCATGTGCTTTCTGGAACATGGAGAGTTCCAAATAGGTGCCATGGAGCTGATTTTAAGAAACAAGTGAAGATGCCTCAAGCAAATGGAGAAAAGCCGATCAGCACATGTGGCAAATAAATAGAAGTCACTAGGTGGGCGGCTCTGAGAAATGGTCATTCATATTAGTGTGTGTGTAGAAGGCAGAATAAAAGAAGGAACAAGGAAATGGGGCTAGAAAAGTAGATTGAGCCAAATCATGAGTGTTGTGTTCTGGGGCCAAGTGTTTGAACTTGCTCTCGTGTGTTATAGAAGGGAAATAGTAATTCCGGATTCTCCTTTAGAATCTGGCAGTACATTGGCTAGTGACAGAGAATTTATCCCACTATAACACAAGGGTTATTTTTTTAAGAAACCTCAACTTTTCCAAATTTGGTTTTTATAAGACTTGCTTTAAAAGAAAATACATGTCAGAGAATTTCTAGCTACATATACACAGTTGATAAACTTAAAAACCGTAGAGCAAATATGGTGATTGATTATTCCAAGCTTTGACAACTGAGCAGGACCCACCAAACTTACCTGGTGGCTCAGATGGTAAAGAATTTGCCTGCAATGCAGGAGACCAGGTATCCATCCCTGGATTGGGAAGATCTCCTGGAGAAGGAAATGCCAACCTACTCCAGTATTCTTGCCTGGAGAATTCTATGGACAGAGGAGCCTGGCAGGCTACAGTTCATGGGGTCGCAAAGAGTTGGACACGACTCAGCCACTAACACATACACACAGGACCCCGTGATGCCTTCCTGGGACAGACTCCTCCTCCATATTCTCTGCTTTAGCTCCTCTCTGAGGTACCCTGATGGCAATATTTGATGCACATTTCCTGAGTTGTTTTACAGATTCGAAAACCCCGAACCAAATGGAAGATGTTAATTACTGGATGAGTATGAGCACATAGCCCCAGGCCTCTAGGAACCAAAGGACTGAAAAAGTTAACCCCTGTGACACTACCCTGTTACCTAACCATCAGCCAATCAGAGAACTGTGCACAAACTGATCACAAGGTGCGACCAACCACTCCTGCCCACCTCCGTCACCTGGCTTTTAAAAATGCTTTGCAGAAACCTTTGGTTTTTTGAGAGGTATGAGGCTTCCCCTGTGGCTCAGGTGGTAAAGAATCTGCCTGCCAATGCAGGAGACTTCAGTTTGATCCCTGGGTTGTGAAGATCCCCTAGAGAAGGAAATGGCAATTCTTGTCTAGAAAATTCCATGGACAGAGGAGCCTGGTGCGCTACAGTCAATGTGATCACAAAGAGCTGGACACGACTGAAAACACAAGCACACACCTATCTCCATGCATCCTCAGTTCCTCAGTGTTAGTCGCTCATTCGTGCCATTTGCAACCAATGGACTGCAGCCCACAAGTCTTCTCTATCCATGGGATTTTCCAGGCAAGGATACTCGAATGGTTTTCCATTTCCTTCTTCAGGGGATCTTCCCAGCCCAGGAATCGAACCTGGGTCTCCTGCACTGTGTAGGCAGATTCTTTACCGACTGAGCTACCAGGGAAGCCCTTCTCCATGCATGGCCCTACATTAAAACTTTCTTTGCTCCAAACTACAACCTTTCAGTTTGTTTGGCCTCACTGTGTGTTAGGCACACAACTTGTGCAAACACTTTGGGTTCAGAGTAAAGGTCTGTCTTTACAGTCATCATGGTTCTCTTAAAATGCTTTTCACCATTATATGCTGTTAGAACAAAGCATACAGATACTCAAAGGCAGCCATGGTCTGTGTGATAGTTCCCCCTTCCCTACCCAGAAATTTGGTGTTAAGGCAATATCAATCTATACAATGTAGCTCATATTCCCTGGCAAATAGATGGCATATTGTCCAACCTTCCTTATGAAAATATGCTATTGGGAAATTGCCATGTTCAAAGAGCTGTCTCAGGAAATGAGGAGGGTATCTTATTAAGAGAAAAGAATGGAGGTGTGAGCCTAAATTGAAAAGTTGTCTTGAGCTATTCTACTAACGTCTTATAAAATTTTCAGGTAAAAACTTCATGGGGGATGGGAAGATACTCTAATTTTAAAAAGACTTTTGAAAATGTCCTATTGAGATTGATCAATATGCTTTCCTTGGGGTTTCCTAGGTGGCTCGATGGTAAAGAACCTGATTTCCAGTGCAGGAGATGCAGGAGCTACAGGTTTGATCTCTGGGTTGGGAAGACCTCCTGGAGGAAAAAATGGCAACCCACTCCAGTATTCTAGCCTAGGAAATCCCATGGACAGAGGAGTCTTGTGGGCACAGTCCATAAGGTCTGAAAGAGTCAGATACGACTGAGCACGCACGCAATTTGCTTTTCTACACATACCCTATTCATTTTGCCAAACTGAAAATCCACAAAGTAAAAATGAAACTCATTACAGTTCAAGACCTACAATGGCTCTTACTCACCTATCATCTGAAACCTCAAGTGAAATCTAAAATGTATTAAGTCTTCTAGTTGATTTTTAGTCTTTCCCTTCTATATCTATGTACACATTACTGTCTCAATTAGCACCTTATTTTTATGTAGTCATCTCCCTAAAAATGTTCTCAAAGACTCATTATCCTGCCCCCCATCATGTGAAGCCCCCCATCTCTCCTGTATTGCTGGGGATTGTTGATTGTCAAGGGGTTAAGTTTCCCGTGGTCACTAATGACTTCCTTATGAATTCAACATGGGCTGTTCTGGTCTTGCCTTCTGCATGTGCTGTCTTTTCCCACAATCTGAACACAACCATCAGGCTGGACACCACCAGAATCCTTCCTGCCCCAAACTGCTTCCTACTCAGGGCTGTATGATGTATACAGCCTATACTGCATCATACTAGTACAGAGGGTTTGTGTGAGCCTGTTGCAAAGCAAATAACAGAGCTGAATGTCTAACATTCTGTTCTGAAGTCTTTGGGGCATTCCTATACTCTGCACCTAATTACAATATGTGAATTTTTTTCCCTACACCAAGAAATTCTCAGACAACAGCTGGTTGTCCAACAATTTAACTCAATTCTGACTACCTGGAGGGAGCATCAGATGCCACAGGTTAAGGGCTCAGTCCTATACGATGCTCACCCTCACCACTACTTCAGACGCCCATCCCAAGTCCAGGTTGTCACATGGGCTCCTGAAGAACCGGCTATAGATCGCAGGTTCCCCTCCTTGCATAGATTAATTTGCCAGAGTGGCTCACAGAACTCAGAGAAATATTTAACTCTCTAGATCACTGGTTTATTATGCGTGCTAATTCACTTCAGTCATATCTGACTCTTTGCAACTCTATGGACTATAGCCCACCAGGCTCCTCTGTCCAGGAGATTCTCCAGGCAAGGATACTGGAGTGGGTTGCCATACCCTTCTCCAGAGGATCTTCCTGACCCAGGGATGAACCCATGTCTCTTGCATCTCCTGCATTGGCAGATGGGTTCTTTACCACTAGCGCCACCTGGTTTATTATGAAAGGAACAGCCAGATGAAAGAGATGCACAGGGCAAGGTGTGGGGAAGGGGCAGGGAGCTTCCCCCAGGGCACACCACTCTCCTCCAATCTCCATGTGTTCACCAACCACAAATTCTCCAAACCCATCCTTCTGGTGTTTTATGGACACGTCACTACAGAGCCATGTTTGATTAAGTAATTGGCTGCTGCTGCTGAATTCATCCTTTCTTCCTTCCTTGGAGGTCAGTGAGGGTGGGACTGAGAGGCCCAGCCCTCTAATCACATGGTTGGTTCCCCTGGCAACCAGCCCCCTCCTTAGGTGTTTCCTAAAAGTCACTTATTAATGTAACAAAAGAAACCTTTGCTCTCATCACAGGAAATTCCAAGGGTTTGGGGAACTCTGTACCAGGACAGGCTTGAGAATGTGTGCTCAGTTACATCCAACTCTTTGCCATCCCCTGGACTGTAGCCCACCAGGATCCTCTGTCCATGGGATTTCCCAGGCAAGAATACTGGATTGAGGTGTCATTTCCTCCTCCAGGGATCTTCCTGACCCAGGGATTGAAGCCTCGTCTCTTATGTCTCCTGCATTAGCAGGCAGCTTCTTTACCAACTGAGCCACCTGGGAAGCCCCACCAGGAGCAGGCAGAAGACCAAATATATATATTTCTTATTGTAAATCACAATGTCACACCACCTCTGGGAACATCTCAAGGCCATTCCCCTCATAAAAGCATACTGCTCCATTAGCCTCCCTTCTTAGCCCCACGTGCTTAGTTTGCTCAGTTCAGTTCAGTCACTCAGTCATGTCTGACTCTTTGTGACCCCATGAACTGCAGCACGCCAGGCCTCCCTGTCCATCACCAACTCCCAGAGTTCACTCAAACTCACGTCCATTGAGTCGGTGATGCCATCCAGCCATCTCATCCTCTGTCGTCCCCTTTTCCTCCTGCCCTCAATTCCTCCCAGCATCAGAGTCTTTTCCAATAAGTCAGCTCTTCTCATGAGGTGGCCAAAGTACTGGAGTTTCAGCTTTAGCATCATTCCTTCCAAAGAATACCCAGGACCAATCTCCTTCAGAATGGACTGGTTGGATCTCCTTGCAGTCCAAGGGACTCTCAAGAGTCTTCTCCAACACCACAGTTCAAAAGCATCAATTCTTCAGTGCTCAGCCTTCTTCACAGTCCAACTCTCACATCCATACATGACCACTGGAAAAACCATAGCCTTGACTAGACTGACCTTTGTTGGCAAAGTAATGTCTCTGCTTTTGAATATGCTATCTAGGTTGGTCATAACTTTCCTTCCAAGGAGTAAGCATCTTTTAATTTCATAGCTGCAGTCACCATTTGCAGTGATTTTGGAGCCCCCCAAAATAAAGTCTGACACTGTTTCCCCATCTAGTTGCCATGAAGTGATGGGACCGGATGCCATGATCTTCGTTTTCTGAATGTTGAGCTTTAAGCCAACTTTTTCACTCTCCTCTTTCACTTTCATCAAGAGGCTTTTGAGTTCCTCTTCACTTTCTGCCATAAGAGTGGTGTCATCTGCATATCTGAGGTTATTGATGTTTCTCCCAGCAATCTTGATTCCAGCTTGTGCTTCTTCCAGTCCAGCGTTTCTCATGATGTACTCTGCATATAAGTTAAATAAGCAGGGTGACAATATACAGCCTTGACGAACTCCTTTTCCTATTTGGAACCAGTCTGTTGTTCCATGTCCAGTTCTAACTGTTGCTTCCTGACCTGCATACAGATTTCTCAAGAGGCAGAACAGGTGGTCTGGTATTCCCATCTCTTTCAGAATTTTCCACAGTTTATTGTGATCCACCCAGTCAAAGGCTTTTGCATAGTCTATTGAACTTAGAGAAGTACTAAACTAGAGAACTCCATACATTTCTACGATCATATAAACTTCACAAATGCTTGCTCGTTAAGCTCTGTATTCAACTAGGACTGCTGGCTCAGAGTATGAGGATGCCAAATGCCCTACATCTCCCCTCATCACCTCCCCCCGAAAAAAGCAAAAAAATTTTTAACTTTTTATTTTATTCATTTATTATTTTTGGCTGTGTTGAGTCTTCGATCTGCACATCCACTTTCTCTTGTTGAGATGAGTGGATGCTACTCTTCATTGCAGCGCTCGGGCTCCTCAATGCGGTGGCTTCTCTTGTGGTGCTCAGGCTCTGGGCGCGAGGGCTTCAGTAGCTGCAGTTTGCAGACTCAGGAATTACAGCACGCAGGTTCAGTTGCTCCCTGGCATGTGCGATGTTCCTGGATCAGGGATCAAACCCATGTCCCCTGCATTGGTAGGCGGATTTTTATCCATTGTACCACCTGAGAAGTCAAAAAAATCAAATAGTTTAATAAGGCAAGAGTAATGAGAAAGGAAAGGCTTTAGTTCCAAACTGAAGTTATTCACAAAAATTTAAAAATAATTTTCAGATTTCTAGTTCCCTTCTATAACCCCATAAAATAAGGCCTTTTTTCCCACACCTTTGTAAATGCTTCATTTTTAAATTTTGTGAATTTATCCACTCCATCTAGATAATAAATGTGTTACTTTCATTTGTTAGCAACTAAAGAACATACACTTTGTTAAGAACTGTAATTTCCATGTTTTAGAAATTATGTCCCTGAAAGAAGTATTACAGTTTAGCCTTCACTTATATTAGGAACATTTTACAAACATACATAAATGCTGTTTGAGTTTGCCAAATGGAGATTTTGCTAGTTCTTTTGCAGCTAACAAAAACCACTATAGATGTCCATCATTATCTGGTGTTTCTTTGCTAACTTTGGGTTTATTTGCTTACTTTTTGCTATCTTTTTAAGAAGGAGAGATTAGAAAAGATATGGGATTGTGTTACAGAAGAATAAATTACACATTACAGGTTTATTCAAAATCTTCAAATATTGAACAAATGGGGAGGGGTTCAGGAAGCTCAAAGGAGATACACTCAGCTGGTTTTTATTTAAACTCAAATAGTTTTTTTTAAAAAAACTAAACTTTTCAGTTTCCTTTAGATTTTATCAGCAAAGTTTTCACAGGCTCTCTTTGGTGTAAAAATAAGCCTAATATATTACTTTGAATTAAAATAATAAATGTACAGCCATATCATAAAGATTTTGAAAGCTATAGAAATAGGTACACTTGAAGTCAGTACATACAATCTTTATATCCTGTTTTTTATTTTCTTCTTTTTGTTTTTTAGTAGTATCACTGGACTTTCTTATGTAATTTTATTATAGGCATAGTACATGTTGCTTCATAGTCTTCATAAACTAGTTAAGATGATCATTGAGTCAAATCTCATGACTTATCTATTCACTTACTATTTCCAAATGCTTCCTATTATAAGCAATGCTTCCAGAAACATATTCAGGGACTTCCCTGGTGGTCCAGTGGTTAAGAATCCGCCTGCCAATGCAGGGACATGGGTTCAATTCCCGGTCTGGGGAGATGCCACATGCCACAGAGCAGCTAAGCTTATGTGCCACAACTACTGAGCCTGCACTGTAGAGCCCGAGTGCTACCACTACTGAAGCCAGGGAGCCTAGAGCCTGTGCACCACAGTGAAGAGTAGCCCCTGCTCTCTGCAGCTAGAGGAAGCCTACATGTAGTGCAAAGACCTAACATAACCAAAAATAATAAATAAAATAAAGTGTTTCTTTAAAAAAAAAAAGAAAGAAAGATCATATTCATGCATATTGCTTTTCTACATATTGGGTTTTGATGGGGTATCCAAAAATGCTAAAATAAAATACAGAGAAGAGTTTAATTGAAAACTCTAATTGGATAAAACATGAATGTTTTCTAAATGACTCTCCCATTCTCAAATTCAAAAATGAAAGAAAAAAAAAATCTGGAAGAAAAAGCTCACAAGTAACTGTCCAGGTAACTTAAAAACACTTTTTTCTCAATAATTACCTGGCAAGTTTGAATTTAATCCCCTTCCTGACTGAACTTTGCTTTACATGAACAGACACCATTCTTAATGTTTGTCAGTACAATTAAAGCTCTGGGTACTCCAAGTCTTAGCGCTTCAAATTATTTATGTCAGCAAAGAAACGTTTTAACCAAGGGTGGAATGGTTAGAATTCTAATTCATATGTTTTGTGGGGTTACTACCAAGGAATATCAGCTTTATTCATTAACTGTTCATTCTTAGAGAACCATACTGATTTTTTTTTTTAAGTTTTTACTGGAGTATGGTTGTTTTAGAATGTTGTGTTAGTTTCTACTGTATGACAAAGTCAATCAGCTATGCATATAGATATATTCCCTCTTTTTTGGATTTCCTTTAGGTCGCCACAGAGCCCTGAATAGGGTTCCCTGAGCTAAACAGTTAGATTCTCATTAGTTATCTATTTTGAACACAGTATCAATAGTGTATATGTGTCAATCTCCCCAAAATAAACAAAACTGGGTCACTTGTGGAGACATGGATGGACCTAGAGACTGCCATAGGCAGTGAAGTAAGTCAGAAAGAGAAAAACAAATATATATCAACACACACATGTGAAATCTAGAAAAATGACACAGATGATCTTATTTGCAAAACAGACACAGATGCAGAGGACAAATGTATGGACACCAAGGAAGGAAGGGGAGTGAGATGAATTGAGAGACTGGGATTGACACATATATACTATTGATATTTCTTATACCCATTTATTCTCTGCTGTTGGTCTTTCATTTTCAAGTGTATGTCAAAATCCAATGGAAAAAAAATCTCAGACAAATGACGAACAAGCGTTCTAAAGTTAAGAGAAAAATATTAGTGGATTGTGTGACAATAATTTTGCGAAGATACTGTTGCTACTTTGAAAACCCTAAAGCTACCTTCCCAGACTAGATGGGTGATGTAGGCACAAGCACGTTCAGAAAAGCACGGTGGCCTGGCAGCGCTTTCTTCTGTGAGCACAGAATTTCTGAGCTCAGAACACTGTTAACAAATGATAATTAATTTAATTGTGAACAGCTGTTTCCTAAGCCTGTGCCTTTTCAAGTGAGGGGGCTGAACACAAACACAGTCACCAGCCAGGCGCTGGGAGGACAGGACTTCAGAGAACATGCTGCCCTTGCTCTGGAGACACGGAGAAGTACATCTTCTGAAAAACATGGAAATGTGTTATTTCTTCATTTTAGGAGGAGCCTCTTGTCTCCACTTCTTGAATTTCATTACTGAACCTCACTTGGGAACATTAGCAAATGACCTGTCCAAAATGTAACTGGTTTTGTCCACAGGAAAAGAGACAACCCCGGATCATTCTCAAAAAGCATAATGAGTCAATGGTTAAGTATTACAATTCCTTATTGAGGCAGTTAGATTTGTGTTAAGTCCTGGGGTGTAACTTTTTTTACCTTCATGAAGGTAGATTGTGTTAGAAATTCAAGATTAATGATCCCTAACAACTGTAATGGAGAAGGAAATGGCAACCCACTCCAGTATTCTTGCCTGGAGAATCCCAGGGACGGGGGAGCCTGGTGGGCTGCTGTCTATGGGGTCGCAGAGTCGGACACGACTGAAGTGACTTAGCAGCAGCAGCAGTGGCAACAACTGTAAAAAGTATAATTAGTGGGAAATGTACAATTAAACATGGTGGAGACTATTGAAGCTGAAATGATTCTGGGCTCAATATGCAGTGTTATTAGGTCCCAATATGCTTATCTCCTGTTGATTCTGATCAGACTTAGCCATTAATCACTTTAACTCATAATTCAAACATGTACTGCTGACAATAGCCATTTTATAGCCTGAAGTTCAGAGAATGTGGAATTCTTCTTTGCTGTTATTTGTTTTTGCCTCCATTTTGCTCTTAAACTTATTCTGAATTGCTTTTCAAATTACTTCACTTCCATCTCAGTTCAGTTCAATTCAGTTGCTCAGTCGTGTCCGACTCTTTGTGACCCCGTAAATCGCAGCACACCAGGCTTCCCTGTCCATCACCATATCCCAGAGTTCACTCAGACTCATGTCCATCGAGTCAGTGATGCCATCCAGCCATCTCATCCTCTGTCATCCTCTTCTCCTCCTGCCCCCAATCCCTCCCAGCATCAGAGTCTTTTCCAATAAGTCAACTCTTCACATGAGGTGGCTAAAGTACTGGAGTTTCAGCTTTAGTATCATTCCTTCCAAAGAAATCCCAGGGCTGATCTTCAGAATGGACTGGTTGGATGTCCTTGCAGTCCAAGGGACTCTCAAGAGTCTTCTCCAACACCACAGTTCAAAAGCATCAGTTCTTCACACTCAGCCTTCTTCACAGTCCAACTCTCACATCCATACATGACCACAGGAAAAACCATAGCTTTGACTAGATGGACCTTTGTTGGCAAAGTAATGTCTCTGCTTTTCAATATGCTATCTAGGTTGGTCATAACTTTTCTTCCAAGGAGTCACTTCCATCTAGTCATTTACAATTAGTTTTGTTCCATTACCACAAAGAAAAATACTGTAGAAGAGGGGGTTTTTTTGGTTGCACTGCACAGCTTGTAGGATCTTAGTTCCCCAAGCAGGTATTGAACCCTGATCCTTGGCAGTAAGAATACAACAGACTCCTAACCACTGGACCACCAGGAAATTCCTGCTGAAGATTTGAGTTTCAAAAAAAAGTATTGCTTGACTTGAAGCCTTCAAATGGAACCTCAGAAGAATTTATTTTCAATCATATCTATACAATAGAGCATATATATCAGAACATACATATAATAAATATATATATATATGTATATGAGAAGAAGAAATACTGTGTTCGTATATGCTGGTGACTGAAGAATGTATCCACTGACCTAACTTAATAAACTAGGTGGTTACTTAAGTTTGGGATTTAAAGAAGTCTTGGGAATCTGGCTCCTGAAGAATATCTGTACTGTCAAAACAGTTACACCAGGTACCCTTTGAGGGTTTAAAGGATTTCTACTGGAATTTAGCTATTGTCTATCCAGGCACAATTTAGCCATGATAAGTTCTAGATTTTACAGAGCCAACCTGATTTCAAATCACTATTCTATTGTCTTTGAATCATCAATGTTTCTCAAAAAAAAAAATATATATATATACCATCAGTGCCCAAACTATACATACCAGGTTGCACAAAAGTCTGGAAGTGATTCACAAATGCCAGACCAATTTTTGATTTATAATATACTTTGGTCACTGTATATATAATTTTAAAAAGTAATATATGAAACTATTTGCAAGCAATGTATTCAACACAGAATGACTCCTATTTGGACATATTTCCTATTTGGAACCAGTCTGTTGTTCCATGTCCAGTTCTAACTGTTGCTTCCTGACCTGCATATAGGTTTCTCAAGAGGCAGGTCAGGTGGTCTGGTATTCCCATCTCTTTCAGAATTTTCCACAGTTTGTTGTGATCCACACAGTCAAAGGCTTTGGCATAGTCAATAAAGCAGAAATAGATGTTTTTCTGGAACTCTCTTGCTTTTTCGATGATCCAGCAGATGTTGGCAATTTGATCTCTGGTTCCTCTGCCTTTTCTAAAACCAGCTTGAACATCTGGAATTCCATGGTTCACATATTGCTGAAGCCTGGCTTGGAGAATTTTAAGTATTACTTTACTAGCATGTGAGATGAGTGCAATTGTGCAGTAGTTTGAGCATTCTCTGGCATTGTCTTTCTTTGGGATTGCAATGAAAACTGACCTTTTCCAGTCCTATGACCACTGCTGAGGTTTCCAAATTTGCTGGCATATTGAGTGCAGCACTTTCACAGCATCATCTTTCAGGATTTGAAATAGCTCAACTGGAATTCCATCACCTCCACTAGCTTTGTTCATAGTGATGCTTTCTAAGGCCCACTTGACTTCACATTCCAGGATGTCTGGTTCTACAAACACAAATGCATCTTATAATATAGTAACACAGAAAATACAATAATAAAATATAGTTATAAAACATAGTGCCTTGTGAGTTGCAGACAAGGTGCTGAGAGACAGACTTCAGCAGAGAAGATCAGGCATTGAACACAGGAGAGGATTTCAGGAAGAAGGGAGAAGGAGACTTGTTTCCCACAATCCATATTATTTAGGAAAGAGCAGCGCAGAGTGGGACAATTCTGCATTAGCTGAAGCAGAAGAGCACAGGTCTGCTTGGCACACAGAAGTCTGACATTTTTCGACTTGCATCTTACCACCCATCATATTATTTTCCTACCCCTCTACACTCAGAGCTGCTGCAAACCAGACAGCATCTCTCTGCCCAATTTGAAAAAGGCTCCCCTGCTTCTAGACAGTTTGTTTTCATCTGCTAGAATCTTGTAGCACATTGATTTTGTGAGAACAAGATGCTTTACTGCCATCTGCCAGAATGCCAGGATAAAGCACACACACTGCATCCACAGTGGGAGCACATCTCGAGTTCTGCAGTGCATACGCTGTACAACCGTGCATGGTGGCTGTGCGGGTAGGAGTTAGTTGTGAATAAGGCAGGGCAACAACTCTTTAATCTGGTGCTGCCCAAAAGGATGGGGAAATCTCAGGATTGTATTCATTGGTTCCCAAAAAATCCTTGATTTTCCATCCTAGCTGGACCTCCATGCTGGTTGCATCCCCTGAGGCAGCTTTTCCAAACTTAATCTACTTTTCTCCCATCCCAGGTGATGCTCATGGTAAAGAACCTGTCTGCCAATGCAGGAGACATAAGAGATGCAGGTTCGATCCCTGGGTCAGGAAGATTCCCCAGAGGAGGAAATGGCAACTACCCACTCCAGTATTCTTGCCTGGAGAATCCCATGGACAGAGGAGCCTGGTGGGCTACAGTCGATGAGGCTAAAAAAGAGTCAGACATGACTTAGCAACTGAGTATGCGTTAATCTACTTTTCTCCCACCCCTAGTCTTATTCCTGACCTCTCAAATCAATAGGTAACTTACCTTTCAGTTTTCTTCCTTCCAACTCATTGTTCTCGATCTTCCCCATCTGCCCCTCTCCACTCCGGACAAAGAGCTGCCCCCGCTGCTTTCTTCCACAATCTGTAGTCACAGTTTTGTCCTCGCCCATCCCCATTAGAACAAAGCTCTATGGGTCACTCTTCTCTATGTCCTCAGTCTCTCCCCCTCTGTTGCCTCCTTTCTCTGAGATCTAACACATGCCAGGCTCCTTCACCCACTAACGTAAACTTCTGTCTCCTCTTTCCCTTCAAGATATTTTTACCATCTAGCTTTCTCTTTGATGCCAAACCTCTGGGAAAAAACCTAAGGTAGTGTTTCTCCATAGGAAAACTATGAATTTCCCCTCAGAAAATATGTTCCTATCACCTACATACAAAATTTTCACCTGATTTCAAGAGGTTAATGAATCCTCTGAAGCCCTTCCATGGATCCCAAGGGTCTGGGAATAGGGGCAGAGGGCTCATCAGTTACACTGACTCGGAAACTCACGCTGGTACAGCAGGGATGACACCAGATGAGTCTGGCTGCTGGTAGCAGCTACATCTCAGCTACCTGTTAGATCAGCCCTGAGCATCCCGGGAGAGTCCCCCAAAATATTTCTGTGACTCAGTCCTGTAAATGACACTGACAATCATATTACATTTCTCAGCCATCCAGGGGTGTGTTTCCTGCTTTCAGTCAGGAATGCTGCCCACCATGCTCACAGATGACTTTCCAATTTGGTTTTAATATTCATGTAAGTAAAATATATGGGGCTTTCACGGTGGCTCAGCAATAAAGAATCCAGCTGCCAATACAGGAGACGTGGGATCAGTCCTTGGGTTGGGAAGATCCCCTGGAGAAAGAAACAGCAGCCCACTCCAGTATTTTTGCCTGGAAAATCCCATGGATAGAGAAGCCTGGTGAGCTACAGTCCATGGAGTTGCAGAGAGTCAGAAATGACTGAGCATGCACACAAGAACAAAGTCAAGTAAAATATAGAATCCAAGAGGGTGGAAACAAGGAGAAACTCTAGAAATATCGAGTCTGGACCTCTCCGTTCTACCAGGTCAGCCCCACAGCATCCATGTGACCTTGGGCCAGTATTTAACCTCTTTATTCCTTGGCCTCCTTACCTGTAAAATGAAGGGAATAAACAGCTACCTCACAGAGCTGTCAAGCTAATGGAACAAATTACTTGAGAAAGAATGTGAAGAATTTAGCACAGCATCTGACACATGGAGATCAGTAAGGAGGTTGCTCTGCTTCTCGTATGGTTCTTACTCATCTGGTCCACCCCTGACTCGTTAGCAGCAAAGCGAGAAAACTCAGGTGCATAAGGCCTGTTCCAGCAACCTCCCCACTACACCATGCGTCTATAAGTATCACGTTTACATGTAGGAAGGATACAAAACTTTGTAATAGCGTATACAATTGATGTGTGATAGATACTTGATGAAATGAAGAGTTGGGCCACATTGGCCTTCCAAACTCCAGAGAAAGACAAGCTGATAGCATTGTCAAATGAATACAATGATTTGCCTTAGATTTCTCTTTTTAATCAACCTATTTTGGGTACAAACCTCACAAAAGGAGAGCATATGCAACTGTTTAGACATTTTCCACTGAAGTGAGTATCTTCGCTCATAACTATGCTGCATTTCATTAAAAATTCAGTGGGATATGGAATGGGATCCTGCCTAACCACAAGCTGGGTGAGTAATTATCTGTCCTGATTTTTGAGATTCTTCTTAGCCTGCATTCCCATTTTGTTTAAATGATAATATTAAACTAGCAGGGACTTATCACCACCAGGTCTTCACTGCTGTGCGCCAGCTTGCTCTAGCTGCGGAGCGTGGTGCTACTCTCTACTTGTGGTGTGTGGGCTTCTCATTGCAGTGCCTTCTCTTGTTGCAGAGCCCAGGCTCTAGGCACACAGGCTTCAGTGGTTGTGGCACATGGGCTTCCTTGTCCTACAGAATGTGGGATCTTCGTGGACCAGAGATCAAACCTGTGTCTCCTGCATTGGCAGGCAGATTCTGAACCACTGGACCACCAAAGAAGTCCCATCATTTATTACTGTTGTTGTTGCTGTTATTATTATTACAAACACACCAAAGAGATTCAAAGAACAAGTAGCATAGAATCCAAGTTACTTTACAAAGAAGGCTCAGAAACTGAGCACTGTCTTTTAAAAACATGTGAATGTTCTGAAATTTTTTTAAAGTTTTAAAAATGTGAGAATGCTATATGCTGTAATAGTTAAAGTCATTAACTATCTCATAGTTAAAGAATAGTCATTTGGTAAGTATAAAGTGGGAGGCTTCCCAGGTGGCTCACTGGTATAGAACCCGCCTGCCAATTCAAGAGACATAAGAGACGTGGGTTCAATCCCTGGGTCAGGAAGATCCCCTGGAGGAGGGCATGGCAACCCACTCCAGTATTCTTATCTGGAACATCCCATGCAGCCTAGCAGGCTACATTCCATGGGGTTGCAAAGAGTCAGACATGACTGAGAATGCACACACACATGCAAATATAAAGTAAATCCAGTAAGAGCTATTTACACTTTTGTTCATTTTTTATTACTAGTTTTTTTTTTAATCTATTAAAATGTAATCAGTTCATCCTCCTACTTTCAGGCAGGACCACACGTAGAAGAACTTTACCAGACTTTCTTTCCTTTATCCACGAAGATCACCAGAGGAGGCTCTGTCATCTTCGTTTCTTTGCCTCTCCGGCAAAAATAAAATGAGCCAACAAACCAAACACACTTTCTCTTCATGCTCTTAATGAATGTCAAGGACTTGTTTTTCCTTTCTTCATCTTTTACATTTTGCAAAAGCATGCTGCTAAATAAAGTGCTCCCAAGAAAGGAAGCTGGAGTTACCTATGCTGAATCAGGCAGGTCTGACGCCAGCATTCCTGGGCTGCAGTTTTATCTTTAGGGTCCCCCATGCCCTCCTCTGCTATCCACCACATTACTGTACCACCTCTCAGCAAACCCAGCATTTGCCTAAGATCTTGAAAGGTGTGGCAAACACTTTAAATGCCTACCTCTACCCAGCATCCTTGTTTCTCCTCTTCCTTATCACAGCCCCAATTTATACGAGGCAGCAATATGACTATCTAAAGGGTGGTACTTCCCAATGACATTCTGGCTTTGAGAATGTAACAGGAATGCTTGTGACTTTCAGGAACTATTTCTAGACAGAGGACACGCCTTTCTCCTCCTTCTTTCTCCCCCTCCCCCACTGTGTCCCCTCCTTACCTTCTCTTCCTTCTATCCTGCTTCTATGTTATAAACATAGTCATGCTATCAGCTGGATCACTAGCAACCATACTGAACCATGGAGTGAGCATAAGAATGGAAGTCATGTGCTTAGGATGACAGACAAGGGAAACAAAATCTTGGATCACTGATGAACTTGGACTGCTGAAGGCAGAAATAAACCATATCAAATTTAAGTTCCTGTTATTTTGTATTGTTTCATATTGTTATTTTGTCATGTGGAACTGAACTTGATCCAAACTGAAGCTCCAATACTTTGGCCGCCTGATGCAAAGAGCCAACTCATTGGAAAAGACCCTCATGCTGGAAAGGATTGAGGGCAGGAGGAGAAGGGGGTGACAGAGAATGAGATGGTTGGATGGCATCACTGTCTTAATGGACATGAGTTTGAGCTAACTCCAGGAGATAGTAAAAGACAGGGAAACCTGGCGTGCTGCAATCCATGGGGTGGCAAAGAATCGGACATGACTGAGCAGCTAAACAACAACAACAGGAAATAACCTGGATGTTTCAGAAAATGCAGAGAGAACATCAGTGAGATAGTACCCGTCCACCTCACCCACCATGCCTTCCCCAGGACAATACCAGAATTAGAACACATACATGGGTAAACAACAGTTTTAAGTTGGGCCTTTAATTGAAGTTTATAAGATATCATGAATTGGTTTAAGGATATTCTATCATAAAAAGATCACCCTGATTATGGACTATAATGAAATACAGGAAATACAGAAAACTACATTATGGATTTCTCTTCTCAACCTAAGTGCCCATTGACAGATGAATGGATAAATAAGATGTGGTACTTATATGTAATGGAATATTACTCAGCCATAAAAAGAATGAAATAATACCATTTGCAGCAACATGAATGGACCTAGAGATTTTCATACTAAGTGAAGTAAGCCAGGCAAAGACAAATGTCATATGAAAACACTTATATGTGGAATCTAGAAAAAAGGATACAAATGTATTTACTTACAAAACAGAAATAGACTCACAGACATAGAAAACATACTTATGATTACCAAAGGGGAAGAAGGAGACGGATACATTAGGAATTTGGGATTAAAATGTACATACTACTATATATAAAATAGATAACCAACAAGGACCTACCCTGTATAGCTCAGGGAACTATACTTAGTATCTTGTAATAACTTATAGTGGAAGAGAATATAAAAAAGAATATATATACACTTTATGCATATGAAAAACTGAATCACTTGACTGTATACCTGAAACTAACAATAAAAAATTTTAAATAAATAAAGCTCTCTTCTCAACCAAAGGAGCACAGATGCGTGCTCACGTCCAACTCTGCAACCCCACAGACTGTAGCCCACCTGGCTCTTCTGTCCAGGGGATTTTCCCAGCAAGAATACTGGAGTGGGTTGCCATTTCCTTCTCCAGGCAACCAAAGGATCCTCATTCATAAATGTTAATTTCTTGATATTTAACACTTAATCAATCTTTCAATTATGTGTTTACAGTTTTCTCCCACTATTCAAAAAGTAAAAGAGAAGATTCAATGAGTACCACTGATAATATGTATACTAATATTTTATTGCTATTTGAAAAGAACATGGTAGTGCTGAAGTGTAACTCTTAGTCCTCAGAGAATATTTTGTTCTGAAATAAAAGGAGTTGAATTTTTTGTAATAATACAAAAGATGAAAGTATTTTTAAAGCACCCAAATAATTCATAGAGGCACTGTTTGTAACAGCAAAGAATTGAAAATAATGTAAATGGTCTGACAGCAGAACAGAGAATCTGTAGTATGTTCATAGGATGAAACATGAATGACACAGTAATAAAAATGAGCAGCTACAGAAACAATGTAGATAAACTCACAAATAAGTGCAGTGCAGAAGAAAAGAAAGTTGCTGTTCAGTCGCGTCTGACTCTTTGCGACCCTGCGGACTATAGCCCGCCAGGCTCCTCTGTTCACAGAATTCTCCAGGCAAGAATACTGGACTGGGTTGCCATTCTCTTCTCCAGGAGATCTTCCCAACCTGGGGATGAAACCGGGTCTCCTGCATTGCAGGCAGATTCTTTACTGTTTGAGCCACCAGGGAAGCCCAAAAGAAGCCAGATACAAAAGAATATAGAGTGTATGAGCCCATTTACGGAAAGTTCAAAAGAAAGGAAAACTAATCACCCAAGTTAGTAGTTAGCATAGTGGTTTCCTTTGTGGGAGCCAGTGATTGGGAGAAAGTAGGATGGAGTATCAATGAAACCGCTAATGTTCTATCTCTTCATCTAGAACACACACCTTATAGAAAGGCTAAGTTCACTTTGTAAAGCTGAACTATAAATTTATGAGCTTTTACATTTATGTATGTAAAATAAAATCACTTCAGATGGTGACTGCAGCCATCAAGTTAAAAGGCGCTTACTCCTTGAAAGAAAGGCTATGACAAACATAGACAGCATATTACCAGCAGAGACATTATTTTGCCAACAAAGGTCCATCTAGTCAAAGCTATGGTTTTTCTAGTACTCATGTATGGATGTGACAGTTGGAGCATAAAGAAGGCTGAGCACCAAAGAACTGATGTTTTTGAACTGTGGGGCTGGAAAAGACTCTTGAGAGTCCCTTGGACTGTAAGGAGATCAAACCAGTCAATCCTAAAGGAAATCAACCCAGAATATTCACTGGAAGGACTGATGCTGAAGCTGAAGCTCCAATACTTTGGCCATCTGATGCAAAGAGCCAACTCACTAGAAAAGAAAGATTGAAGGCAGAAGGAGAAGGGGACAACAGAGGAGATGGTTGGATGACATCACTGACTCAATGGACATGAGTTTGAGCGAGCTCTGGCAGATGGTGAAGGACAGGGAAGCCTGGCGTGCTGCAGTCCATGGGGTCAAGAAGACATGACATGACAACAACAAGATATACTTCAATAAGTTTTCTTTGATAAAAGCAAATTGAAATAATCACCATCTGATTTGATATTCCCATCCTTGCTTCCCAAACCCAGCTGAGAAGTAAGAACATTCGCTCTCTTACCCTCCAGCCAACATCAGGATTTTGAGTGACATGAGGCTCACTTCTTCTCTGCCTTTGTTTCTCCTTGATAGTTCCATTTTTGAATGGAAATCACCCAGTCCTATGCATTCCTCTTGTATTTTCTCTAACTTCTCCAGGATCATATTTGAATTATTTGGGGGACACAAAATTCTAGGTTTCTTTCCATCATAGTTCTTTTTCATTTTTTATTTTTTGTTTTACATTTGCTCCCAGTGGCAGACAGGGAGTTTCCATTGTACTTTCATCTATTAATAACTGAGCCTCGGTCCTAAACCAAAAGACCTGCCAGGTCACTGGCATGGCTTCAGCAGTATATATTCTAGATATGACTGATCAATGGCTCATCCATTACCCTAGCAGGTTATTATACTTGGAGCACTCACTTTAAAGTAGCTCATCTGAGGAGGTTAACAAACTAATTTGTCTGCTATAGCCTTGACTTTTAAAGTTCTTTTATTATTATTTTTATTACTATTGTAAATGTTCTCTGCACTTTCACTATACTTTTAATTATTGAGAACAGAGCTCCAAACACCTCCAAGCCAGGCCCAGAGGACTCTCAAGTCAGAAGGGCATAAGCTAATCCATGGCAGCATCTCTCAGGAGCCACAGGAGGCCTGTAAATGCAGGCATGATGCTAGACAGCAGACAGCCACAGAGTCACAGCTGCAAAAACCCTTCTTCAGGGACTGAGGATTTTGGCCTGTAAAGTTCTTCCCAGTGGTACCCTCACCCTTGGATAAATTCCTCTGCTGATAAAATAAATTACAGAGCAAAAGATGTTTTTGATAATGGCTGATACTATGGAATTGAGGGTGGTTTGCAAACCCTTCTTGACCTTGGAATCTAAGTCCATTTAGGTACAAGGGTCCTGTCTGCTTGAAAGAAGGGCAAGAAAGGAGCCTTACCCCCTGAGCTGCTCCCCTCCCATCAACTGCTTCTAAATGGGCTCCACTGGGTCACTGGGCACCACTGCACTGAATCTTTGTCCTCATAAAACAGTTATAGTTCTCAGGCCACTGGAAAAGCATTTCTCAAATTTAATCCTCCAATGGATGCCAGATTGCATAATAATCACTGGGAGAGCTGGTTAATACTCAGATTCCCAGGCATGATCAAATTCAGTAGTGGATCCTGGGAACCTGTATATTTAACAAGGTCAATAGGGGGTTCTGATACACAGACAAGCCCGGGAATCATGGCTGTGGCCTAGACAAAAACCTATACCCATGTTTTTGGAAGTGAGGACCAAGGACCATCAGTACCAGAATCACCTGTGTGTTTGAGATGTGCACATTAGCACTTGTGAGGCTAGGCTGACATGTGGAGCATGGGGACTACTTTAGTTGAGTTGAATGAGGGTTCACATCTTCACTGTATTGAAAGCAAGATGCTCTTGGATCCAAAAACCTTCCACGTGGATCCAAGTTTCTGCCCACAGTTTCTCTGATAGAGTTTCTGCACTTCAGACCAAGGTGTCTTCTAAGACACCCACCAATGTCTTTGCTCAATTTGATTACTTTCTTCTCTCTTCTTCCCCCATTCAAGAATCTTTTATCTAGGCTTCAGTTCAGTTCAGTCACTCAGTCCTGTCTGACTCTTTGCGACCCCATGAATCGGAGCATGCCAGGCTTCCCTGTTCATCACCAACTCCCGGAGTTCACTCAGACTCACATCCATTGAGTCAGTGATGCCATCTAGCCATCTCATTCTCTGTCGTCCCCTAGGGTTAGAAAAATCAGCTCAAATTGATTCATGTTCTAAGTCTCTTGTCATCTTCTTGGATATCTGCCAAAAAATCAAGTTCCTTTTCTCTGTGATTTGCTGAGACCTCCTTTTCCCAAGACATGAAGTTGGAAAACTCCAGCTACTTGAGGTAGAGAAAGGACCTCAGGGGGTACAGGTAAATGGGCACCAGTTCATGCAAACATCCATTTCTTCAGCTGCCTGTTAGGCACCAGGTATGTTCAGCTTGGGCTTCCCTGATAGCTCGATTGGTAAAGAATCCTCCTGCAGTGTGGGAGACCTGGGTTTGATCCCTGGGTTGGGAGGATTCCCTGGAGAAGGAAAAGGCTACCCACTCTAGTTTTCTGGCCTGGAGAATTCCATGGACTGTACAGTCCATGGAGTCGCAAAGAGTCAGACACCACTGAGCGACTTTCACATGTTCAGCTTGTAAAAACATATGGATTTGTACAAAAGTACACTTGTAATTTGTGCATTTTTTCTGTCTGTATTACAGCAAGACCAAACCAGTCAATCTTAAAGGACATCAACACTGAGTACTCATTGGAAGGACTGATGCTGAAGCTTCAGTACTTTGGCCACCTGATATAAACAGCTCACTCGTTAGAAAAGACCCTGATGCTGGGAAAGATTGAAGGCAGATGGAGAAGAGGGCCACAGGAGATGAGATGGTTGGATGGCATCACTGATTCAGTGGCCATGAACCTGGGCAAACTCCAAGAGATGGCGAGGGACAGGTAAGCCTAGCATGCTGCAGTTCAAGGGGTCATGAAAAACTGGACACAACTTGGCAACTGAACCACAACATATTATACTTTATGTATTGTAAATTTTATTAAATTTATAATAAAAATTGGTTAATACCACAAAACCAATACAGATTGTTGATCAGTAGAGACAAAGATAGAGATACAGATACATTCGGAACAGAAATTGTCAGTGGAGACACTTCCCTGGTGGTCCAGTGGTTAAGAATCCACACTCCCAATGCATGGGGCATGGATTAGATCCCTGGCTGGGGAACTAAGATCCCATCTACTGTGAAGCAACTAAACCCGTGCACTGCAACTGTTGAGTCTGTGCACTCTAGAGCCTGTGTGCGGCAACTAGAGAAAGCCCACGTGCTACAACGAAGACCCAGCAAGGCTAAAGAAAAAAAAGATTGTCAGTGGAAGTTGTCTCAGCACTGTAATTAATTACAAGTGATTTTTATTTTCTTCACATTTATCCATATCCTTCAAATTGACTATCATAAACTCTCAAATATTTTTTTAGTTCTCAAAGTTTCTATTCTAAATATGGACAATAATTAACAGCAAAGGCAACATCCCCATCATGTCACCTGGAGGTGACCTCTGGGGCCTGCTCCAGCAGGAAATTGTGAGCATGTTGTCTTTCATATCACTTCGTGGTTGCAGAGTTCATTTGCACAGGAAAGATCTTCATCTCTGTATATATCTGTACACACTTGCTGGAGCCAAAAGAAAACTTCAAAGAAATTATAAGAAATAGAATGCTTTTCAGAGGCCTTTGCAAAGTCAGAGCCCTGTAAGTATTTATATAAGAAGCCACTTAATGTCTACTTGACTGATGGGAACTTAAATTGCAATAAGGCAGCTGCTGAATAGAAAGGAAAGTGTTCTTAGAGATGAAAGAGACAAAGTTCCTCTCTGCTTTCTCACAAGGGTCAGCGTGATCCAGCATCCATGCCAAAGGCTAACACAAGGTCTTTCTGAATGACATTGAAAGAAAAAAACAAAAACAGAATGTGGAAGCAGACAGAACTGGCTTTGGTGCCCAAACAACTTTCCCCTCAGAACCCCTCTCTTCCCCATCTCAACCCCTTCTTCCACCCCAACCACTCACCATTTAGTTTTCTGTTCTTTTTCTCTCTTTTGCTCAGCTGGAGGACATTAAATACACATAAAGAGATGAACTGATTAGTGTTACCTGAAGACAGGTAGTATGTTCCCTGTATCCTTCCCTTTGTAAACAGGAAATTCTGGAAACAGGGGTTTTCAGTTAAGTGGTCAGGATGGATATTTCTGGGCAGAAAGGAGCCATCTCCACCTCACCTCAGTGTTGTCCTAAGAGGCATGTCTCCACATGAAGCCAGCTCAGTCCCTCTCTTGCTTGTAATAGTTCACAGGAATGCCAGGAACCTGTCTCCTCTGCTACCAGGCCCAGCAATGAGGCGGCCTCTTGTGCCAGTGGCTTTTTCGTGAAGGATAAGGAATGTGCCCCACGGCTCTCTCCACCACCACATATCTTGCCCCGCTCTGTTAGCAGGTACATGAATTTGCAAAGGTTTAGGGTGCCTCCCGCCCCTCCCAGACCAGACAGCTGCCTCCTTCCTGATCCACCACCTAGCCTTCAGCATGTGAACCCAATAGTGAACCGAGATTTGTACCCCAGACCACATCCATGTGGCCCTTCAACATCAGTCCTGCCAACTGCTTGGAACAATGTGTGTTTTACTTCTCTGGGCCTCTGTTTTCTCATCTGTAAAATGGAAAGGACAACAGTACCTATCTTATGGCATTATTGGAGATAAAATCAAATTAAATCAGGCAAAATGCTCAGCACAGTGTCCTGCAAATAGTAAATACATATTAGTTGTTAAAACATCCAAAATCATTCTTTTCAGAGACTGTCCACAGGACAAGGGTGAGAACTCCTGGTTAACACCTTATTAACACCTTATTAGCATTTTGTATTGGGCTTCCTTGGTAGCTCAGCTGGTAAAGAATCCACCTGCAATGCAGGAGACTCTGGTTTGATTCCTGGGTTGGGAAGATCCCCTGGAGAAGAGATAGGCTACCCACTCCAGTATTCTTGGGCTCCTCTGGTGGTTCAGACAATAATCTGCCTGCAATGCAGGAGACCTGGGTTCCATCCCTGGGTTGGGAAGATCCCCTGGCAGGGGTTGGGTGGGGTGGGGCATGGCAACCCACTCCAATATTCCTGCCTGGAGAATCCCCATGGACAGATAAGCCTGGTGGGCTACAGTCCATGGGGTCACAAAGAGTCGGACTTGCCTGAGCGATTAAGCACATAGCATTGTGTGTTAGGATCTGCATCAAGCAGTCCTCTACTCGAATGCCGTTCACCAGTGTGTCACAGCTCCGTTCACTACTGCTCACTACATGCCCAGCACCCTTCACCTGCGCCATCTCCCTTACTCCTCAGGACAACCCTAGGAGGCCAGTGCTGCTGTTCTCCCCATTTTATAGATGACAAATTGAGGTGCACTGAGGTTAGCTAAATGTCCAAGGTTGCACGGCTACTAAATGCCAGGACTGACATTCGAATCGAAGCACCCTGGCTCCACAGTCCACATCTCGGCTACTGTTGCAGACACACGTGGTGGTGTGAAAGTCTGTTTGGCTATGGCACACCTCCCTCCGGCACTAACCAGGGCTTGCACTCAAATGATGGCCCAGTGATGGAATGTTTAATGTTCTGAGCTCTTTGAAAATTTCAAGTATGTGTAACACCCATAGTCTGTAAACATTTTCCTTGGACAGTCAGGAATAAAAATAGCACAGCTTTTAAACAACAAATACTTTAGCAGTTATAGGGGAGACATCATTTTGCCTCTACTTTTCTGCGTTCTTTGGTTGACACCCTTCATAATAAAAGACAGATCAACAGAAAAAATATATTTAAGTATATACTTACAAGAGCCCTACATAGATGTGAGATACCAAAAGTGGCCAGAAATTGAGGCTTAAATACCATCCTGAGCTAGGAAAAGCATAGGGAACTAGGACTTCAAAGAGAAGGAGGGTGAAAGTTTGTTAAACAAAGGCTGCCCTGTTATGCTCTGATGGTAGCTCTCCTCCTGGTACAGGCCCCCTTTTAATGTAAATTTCCCTTCTCCTCTGTTTTCAGAGTTTCTCCTGTGTCTGAAGTTTTTCAAAATAATCTTATACCAAAGAGGCATATTTTGGGGTGGCACAGTCTGCTCACCTGCAGTTAATGTACTCTAGAAATTGGGCTGAGTGCTTTATGTTGAGGGGCTTCCCAGGTGTCACAGTGGTTAAGAATCCACCTGCCAGTGCAGGAGACACAGGAGAGGCGGATTCGATCACTGGGTTAAGGAGGAAATGGCAACCCACTCCAATATTCTTGCCTGGAGAATCCCATGGACAGAGAAGGCTGGCGGGCTACAGTCCATAGGGTCACAAAGAGTCGGACGCAACTGACTATGCATGACAACTTTACATTGATCCTGTCTTCATCTTCACAACAACTCTATGAAATAGGTATTGTGGTTTCACTCATTTTACAGATGGGACCCAGAAAGGGCAAGTAACTTGCCAGAAGCCACACAGTCAGTGTTAGCACCTACCTTGTAGAATTGTTTGGGGGATTAAAGGAGACAACGCATGTAAACAAGTGCTTAGAATAGAGCCCTATTCTAACTGTCGGTCTAATCCTTGACCAAAGAGGTAATTAGACAGGCAAACCTTCCTCTTCCTAGTACTGACCACTTCTCACAGCATAACTTGGATATGTAATCAGATTAAAAGTCTCCTTCCTATCATTTGTGCTGTTCACAGACTGATGCGTTTTAGTAGGGTTCTTTGTCTCTTAGAAGAGACCATTTTGACTCAGTCAACATGGAAAGAGATCTTTACCAACTAAAACAACTACACCCAGTCACCAACTAGAAGAAAGATTTTTAAATTGACTGCCTATGAAGAATATCCAGATTCCACAAATTTCCCCTTTTAACTCAAATTAACTTTTGGATCCCCAACTTAATCAATTTAATAAATCTAACAGTAGGAATTTTCAGGAAGAATAAACTATAGTCAGGACTACATCATATATTTCTCTTTTTATCATTTAATTATATTCTTGCTATTTAAAAATTTGGTGGAAATTATAATTTATATTCTGAAATAAGTCAGTTCCAATGGAACAGACACTTAATTGGGATCTTTTCCTTTTCTATCTCTTCTCCCACTCAAAGCCTCTGACTCTATTTTTCCCATCCACCACATCTCCAGAGCCAACTCAACCATTGCTCCTGGTTCCATATTGGGATGTAACTGGCTTCCCAACTTTCCAGTGGAATCCTTGACCAAAGAGGTTATTAGACACACAAACCTTTCTCTTCCTAATATTGACCACTTCTCATAGCATAACTTGGATATGTAATCAGATTAAAAGCCTCTTTCCCATCAGGGGTGAGGATGATGAAGGGAAGAAAAGAGAAAGAACACCCTGCTCTGCCACGCTCTGTGTTACCCTCTCCCAGCATGTGGGAGGGCCAGTGCTGAGTCAGAGCAGAAGCCATGGTTGACTCCTTTGTCCCCCCTCCTGACCTCTTCTGGGAACCTGTGTCTTTAAACTCCCAGAGTTTTCAAAGGATTAACAAGCACACTCTCAAAATGCCTTCTTTCTCCCTGCCCTTTCCTCCCTGCTCTGACTCATTGCTTTGTTCAATGGAGTAAACCTAGAGGCACTAGCCCCCACATTTCTCCACGGGCACTGAAAGGTGAGCAGACACAGTACAAATGGCAAAATGGACAGCATTTTAGTCACCTCCCATCCACCCCACTGTCCAGGGAGAGATTCCTGTCCCAGGGTTCTGAGATGATGGCCAATCATGTGACAACCAACCCTGGATAGATGGAATGAATGGCAGTTTACAAGACACATACAGCTCAGACAGTAAAGATTCTGCCTGCGATGCAGGAGGCCTAGGTTTGATCCCTGGGTCAGGAAGATCCCCTGGAGAAGAGCATGGCTACCCACTCCAGTATTCTTGTCTGGAGAATTCCAAAGACAGAGGAGCCTGGCGAGCTACAGTCCAAGTGTTCGCAAAGGGTCGGACAAGACTTAGTGACTAACACTTTCACTTTCTACATTCACAGCTCAAGGAGAGAAGATAGTACCCACACAGGCCACATGGATGTTGTGGTCAGCAGCACAGTGAACTACCACCAGGGGCTGTGCGAGGCAGGCTTTGCAGTATCAAGAGGACAGGGAGCCCCCCAGTTCCCACAGGAGGATGCAATTGGTTTGTTTAGTTTAATAATCCCACAGGCTGTCAGGAAACTAAAACTCATCAAGAATAAGCAGAAACTGTGCCTAGTCCCTTGATAAAGAAGGTTTTTTGGCTAGGAGACATTATCCATGAGAGCAGAGTGAAGACGGAGACATGCATTAGGCCACTCAAAGCCCTCCCCAATTTTTCAGCTGTCAAGGTAGCAACATAATATTAATTTTAGGCCTTCCATCACAGAAGGTGAGTACAAAGGGGAGTCTGTAAAGACAACTTTCGGCATACACAACTAGGTGAAGAGCAGGTTAAAAACTTGAGAGACAAAGTCTATCATGCAAGCCTGGATGTACTCCTTTAAAGCCAGAAATAGAATGTGATGATCAAAAGCCTTCCATAAAAGCAAAGCTCTTCTCTCAAATCTCCAAATGCTTGTTTTGCTTTTTTCTTCTTTTGTAAGATTCTTGGGAATTTTGTTTGCTTTATATTAAACCTAAGTAATGATTTGGGAGAATAAAAAACATTAGGACTATATACGGACATAAATTATAAAGCCTTATATCAATGCAGGGGCTTTCCTGGTGGTTCAGATGGTTAAGAATCTGCCTGAGATGCAGGAGACCCAGGTTCGATTCCTGTGTTGGGAAGACCCCTCAGGCTTCAGAGCAACTGAGCCCATGTGCCGTAACTACTGAAGCCTGTGTGCTTCAGAGCCCGTGTACCATAACAAGAGAAGCCATCACACCACAACTAGAGAAAAGCCTGTGCAGCAACGAAGACCCCCAGGGCCATAAATAAATCAGTAAAATTTAAAAAAAAGGAAAGGACCACCTCAAGAAACTGGCAGAACCATCCCTGGGGCTCACACAGGACTAGAAGGACTTTGTGTTCCCACCAGCCAGAGTGGAAAAATGCCCTAATATGCAAGGCATCAGACAGAGAAGACAGCAGAAGAGCAGCACCTAGTAATGAGCCTACAGGGTGCTCTGATCCTTAACAAGGCTCAAAAGTGTCCTCAAAAGGATCAAACTATTTTCAAGCAACCTAACTGCAAGGGGGAAAGTTTAAGAATATTTAAAGTGGTACTGCAATATCCAATAAGCAACAAGAAAAATTTGCCATATCCGGCATCCAATAAAAACCTAATTAAGTATGCCAAAAGGCAGGAAAATACAGCCCCTGATGAGGAGGAAAAAAACAATCATTCAAGGGAAAGAGTCCCAGAAATGACACAGACAATAAAATTTGCAGACATGAACATTAAAACAATTATAATAAATATATTCCAAATGTTCAAGAAGGTAGAGAAAAGATTTAGCTTATTAAAAGGAGATGTGGATGGCATGAAAAAGACTCAAAACTTTTAAGCCACAAAAAATACAATGGATGGTATTTCCAGTGTCCCAGGACCACCCACATGGAGAAGGGCTCATTACCACAGAGGCGGTGTAATCATATATCACTTACTACAGCACAATAATACACAGCAGGCCCAGCAAGGGGGAAAGACACAGAAGGTGGAGTCTGGAGGAATTCAGGCACGAGCTTCCAAAGTTCTCCCTTTGGGCTTGAAGAGGGGAGAGTTGGGAGGGTCACACAGAACACTTAAACAGAAATCAGTGCTTCTTCCCAGCCAAACCTGCTTAAGACTCAAAGTCCAGGGTTTTCATTGGAAACTGGTCATGTTGGCACTCTCTGCCTGCGTGACAAGCCACAACTACCAAAATTCCAGACTCCCAGTAGGAAAGCAGGTGTTCACCATGGATACACCGTCTGTACAGTTAATCTAGGCAAACTGGTGCAGCAGGGTCAGAGCTCAGGTGGGCAAAACAGCCTTATCAGTGTAGGGAGCATTCCAAAGTCAAGTTCCAAGATGGCAGCCAAGAGCTAGTCCGCAAGTAGTGCTTTTTAAAGGTGTCCAAACTCTTTCCTGCTCAGCTGAGATTAACATCAGATCAGATACTGCTGAAGGAGAGATTAGTGAGCAGTAGTAATCATCCCAAACAAAAGCAGATGAAGGGCTTCGCTGGCGGTTAAGAATGTGCCTTGCAATGTAGGGGACACAGGGGCGATCCTTGGAACGGGAAGATCCCGCATGCCTCGAAGCAACTAACCCTGCTTGCCACAACTAATAAACCTGTGCTCTAGAGCCCAGGAGCTGCAACTACGGAGCCCCACGTGCCACGGCCACTGCAGCCTGCATGCCCTAGAGCCCATGTACTGCAGCAAGAGAAGCCACGGCAACGAGAAGCCCGAGCAACACAACGAGAGAGCAGCCCCTTTTCTCTGCAACTAGAAAGCCCACGTGCAGCCAAGAAGACCCAGTGCAACCGAAAATAAATAAGTAATAATAAAGAAGGTGAATGTGATGGCCCTTACATTTCTGCCTTGAGCAATCTAGAAAATGGTGGCACTAGCAACATAAGAGAGAGCAGGCATTCCGTAATTCTTAAAATATGATTCTTGAACAAGCAAGCACTAAGATAACCCATTATACAGTTTTATGTAGACACCAAGGACTAGTTAGGTCTTTATCTAAGTGTTAATTTCTGAAACATCCATACCTGAAGCTTGATAAGGATATTTCTACATAGCCAAAAAGCAAGAAAACTAAAAATTTAAGCTAGTAAACATTTTAGTAAATGGCCTCTGTCAGAAATAAAGAGAAAAATATATAAAAGGATGCAATGTATTGATGAATATGAGAGACTGATGGAAGGAATAGCATTCATTGTTTGCCTATAAGGCACTTCCTATACAAGGATCTGACTTAATCTTCACAACAATTTAAGTAAGAATTATTTTACAGATGAGAAAGGAGAGGCTAAAGAGGGTTTAGTAAATACTACACAAGGAAACAGTTAATTCGATGGGAGCAAGAAATATAAGCCCATAACTCTGTCTTCAAATTCCCTTTTTTAGGGGTAAGAGATTATATTCAGAAGGATACTTTTAAAACTTTTTACTTTATATTGGAATATAGCTCATTAACAATGTTGTGATAGCTTTAGGTGCACAGCAGAGCAACTCAGCCATAGATAAACATGTATCCATTCTCACCCAGACTCCCCTTCCATCCAGGCTGCCACAGAATATCGAGCAGAGTTCCCTGTGCTATATAGTAGGTCCTTGGTGGTTATCCATTTTAAGTGTGTACATGTCCATCCCCAACTCCCTAACTATCCCTTCCGCCTATCCTTCTCTCCTGTCTCCAAAATCTTTGTGCTTTCCATTGACTTCTGTTTTCATTCAAACTGAGGACAGACAGAATGAAAGAGGTAATTTTTTAAACAAATATCAAGAGAGAGAGTTCTTCAAATGACTCATCTGAACTGAGAGAGGGAGCATATCAGTGCTAGGAAGGTGGTAGACCAAAAGTGTGAATTCAGAAACCTGAAATTACCCTAACCTCTGCTCTCTCATCACCCTCCTGCAGAAGTGGAAGCAACAGTTATAAGTAAACTCTATTCCACTTACAGAATTTTTATCTCTAGAATTTTATTCCTCTGAAAGGAAATAATTCTAGCATAACTAAAAACCATAAGGCAAAGATGGCAAATAGGCAATCATTCTTTCCTTTCATAGAAAGGAGCCATTGTTCATATATCATGGCCCTTTTCCCCTCTAAACCCAGACACAGTCCCAGAAGCCTTCTCAACATATCATTCCAGGCAGCCCTTTCCAGTGATGGAAATTAGAACTCAGAACGAAACTTCTTCAGCATGTTTACTCTCAGAGTCATCTGTCATCACATAGTGGTCAGTTCGATTTCCGGTTCCAAACCTTGGCTGTGCATGCATGTTAAGTTCTCAGTTTTGTCTCAGACTCCATGTACTGAGACCCTCCAGGTTCCTCTGTCCATGGAATTTTCCAGGCAAGAATATTGGAATGGGTTGCCATTTCCTACTCCAGGGGATCTTCCTGACCCAGGGATCAAACCCAGGTTACCTGCATTGGCAGGAGGATACTTTACCTGGGAAGCTTGGCTTGCCTGGACTCAAATGCTATCCCCACCACTTACTAACTCTAAGTGAATTTGAATAATTAACCTTTCTGATTCCTCCCTGATTTCATCTATAACTTGGGGATAGGAAGGGTGTCTACATTAGAAGTTTCTGTGAGAATTAAAGGAGTTAAAATAAATGTAATGCTTAGACTAGAATCTGGTATACAGTGAGCACTATAAGCCCAGCTGTTGCTGCTGTTATTGTTAATGTTATTAAAACCAGATAGATGAGGTCTTGATAACTGGTTTTGGCAATAAGCAGAGAGAGAAGGGAGCTGAAGGTTTTGGGCAACTGAGCACAAAGAGGAACAAAAGAAGATAGAATGGAATAAATCCTTCATATAATTTTACTGTTTCAGTTCAGCTTACAGTGATGATTGAAGGCTGGTACACAGAAGTGAGAGCCAGACCATCCCTCCTAGCTTTTTCTATCCTTCTAAAGTGCATAACATTCTTGTAAAGAAAAAAGGAAAATTATACAAGTACTTCTACCTAAAACATTTCAAATGTCCAACAACAAAGTATTTAACCAGTATAAGCTCTGACCTGTTCATACAATGAAATACCAAATGTCTCCATTAAAATGCACATTTTAGAAAATTTGAGATCTTAGGAAATAAAATATATTAAGTTAAGCAATAACACTCCAAATCATATATGAAATTTTGGGGTTTTATAAAATATATACAAATACTAATATAAGGTCCATCTAGTCAAGGCTATGGTTTTTCCAGTGGTCATGTATGGATGTGAGAGTTGGACTGTGAAGAAAGCTGAGTGCCGAAGAATTGATGCTTTTGAACTGTGGTGTTGGAGAAGACTCTTGAGAGTCCCTTGGACTGCAAGGAGATCCAACCAGTCCATTCTAAAGGAGATCAATCCTGGGTGTTCTTTAGAAGGAATTATGCTAAAGCTGAAACTCCAGTACTTTGGCCACCTCATGCGAAGAGTTGACTCATTGGAAAAGATTCTGATTCTGGGAGGGACTGGGGGCAGGAGGAAAAGGGGACAACAGAGGATGAGATGGCTGGATGGCATCACTGACTCGATGGACATGAGTCTGAGTGAACTCCGGGAGTTGGTGATGGACAGGGAGGCTTGGCATGCTGCGATTCATGGGGTCACAAAGAGTCGGACACGACTGAGTGACTGAACTGAACTGAAGAAATATTCTACATGTTTATTTGGTACATATATTGCCATATTATACATACCAACATAAAATAAATAAACTATATATCTAAAATATACACATATCCTATCTACAGGAAACATGGGTAGACATATACCAAAATGTTAGCATGCTGTATTTGACTGTAGGATTATAACTGATTCTTAGTTTTTATACAGTATTGTATTTATCAAATTTCTAGGTAAGTACACATTATTTTTTATTTAGATTTATTTTATTTTAACTATATATTTAACTGTGGTCAAAATCTCAACATTTATTGGATAAAACTGGCATTTTTTACTTGTCCTCAACAAGGTGTTAATTCAAAGACATACACTATTAATGAAGACAGAAATCAATAAAATCTATAAATCCATAAAATAAAAGCATCAAGGTATTTATACAAATTCATTCACATAATTTGCTTCACAAAAAAATCCCGATTTCTTTCTATATAGAGAAAAGTTATCTTTCCTGAATAATTGTGTCTAACCTATATTTCCTTGTATCAAACCAAAAACAATTTCTTAAAAATCCTTTCCAAAGTCCACAAGTCAGGCACTCAAACTTCAAACAGTGCTTCCCAATTTTCAGTACAGAGGACTATTTATAACATCAGGCGTCAAAGCTTCTAAGCCAGGCTGTCCCGCCATGTCTTGGCTCCAGTCCCCTGGGAAACAGAGCCTCATGTAGAGTTTACATGCAACCACCCCTGCTCCCAGGACAGCCAGAGTCTGAGGGCAGAGGGGGATGGGAGACAGTGCACAGAAAGCAAACACGAGGCAGTGTGGTAGAGAGCTGGCCACGGCCCCACAAGAAAACCTTGCTTTGCTGCACAGATATCTCTGAAAAGGCCATTGGAACCACTGAACCTCAGAAGAGCAGATTAAGTGAAGGATGAGAGGAGGATTTATGCTCTGGCCCTCTTCTGTTTCCTATCCAAGTAAGCTGCCTGGAGCAGCACAACCCCCTGTTGTTGCTCAGTCACTCAGCCGTGTCTGACTCTTTGTGACTTGAACTGCAGCAGTCCAGGCTTCCCTGTCCTTCACCAACACCTAGAGTTTGCTCAAACTCATGTCCATTGAGTTGGTGATGCCACCCAAATATCTCATCCTCTGTCACCCTCTTCTCCGCCTGCCCTCAATCTTTCCCAGCATCAGGGTCTTTTCCAATGAGGCTTATTGAATCAGGTGACCAAAGTATGAGAGCTTCAGCTTCAGCATCAGTCCTTCCAATGAATATTCAGGGTGCCTTTCCTCCTAGGATTGACTGGTTTGATCTCCTTGCAGTCCAAATGACTCTCAAGAATCTTCTCCAACACCACAGTTTGAAAGCATCAGTTTTTTGGTGCTCAGTCTTCTTTATGGTCCAGCTCTTACATTCATACATGACTACTGGAAAAACCATAGTTTTGACAGCTTTGACTAGACAGACCTTTGTGGGCAAAGGGAAGTCTCTGCTTTTTAATATGCTATCTAGGTTTGCCATAGCTTCTCTTCCAAGGAGAAAGCATCTTTTTTATTTCATGGTTGTAATCACCATCTGCAATGATTTTGGAGCCCAAGAAAATAATATCTGTACTTCCAAGCTGTTTCCATCCTGTTGGGGCAGCTGCTGGGGAAGCCAGATCCTGATCCATAGGAAGTACTTCCTTGGAACCTGGAAGAGGCAGCAGGAGCCAGAGCCTGTGTGAGACACTCCGTCAGAAAAGGATGCCTAAGGAACCCTCACCCACAACAGGCTGAGAAAGCAGGTGATGGCAAGTGTCCAGAATTTCTCCTTGAGAAAGTTGCCCAGGCCTGAGGGACAGCTGGGGGAGATGCAGATATGAGTATAGTGTCTGACCCACCAGCCTTAGCCCACAGTTTCCTCCTTTTCCATAGTCCTGAAGAATGAAACTACCACTCCTAATATGAAGGTTCCACGGAAACTGCTCTGAACTAAGTCAACTTTGCCTACCAGATGTGATTTGGAAAGTCACCGTCTCTGGAATTTCTCACTACAACTTTATTGCATTCATCCTCAATAATTTTTCCTTATTAAATTCATCTTCAGATATTGAGAGTGACATGCTTCCCACTAAAAGCAGGAAATAATGCAAAAAAGGAAAATTAATAAGCTCACTTCCCTACTTAACCCCCTTCTGAGTCATCACTGATATTTACAGCCCAGCCTATGCATACACGTTTTGTAAGCTGGAGAAACATGTGGGGAAAAAGGGTCCAACTTGTATGAGCCTTCTATTATTTTCTTCTTATTCACAAGGAACCATAACATTCAGTTATTCTAAAATCTGGTTTTCTCAATTATAATACATCAGAGACTTTCCTCCAGGCAAATATGTACAGTTCTACCTCATTCAAGTACAGTCTTCAAATTCATCCTGAAACATTTTCTTGTGATAATGGCAATTTTTATCTTCCTATGTAAAATTATTTCTTCTGTTTCATTAAAATTATATTTAGATTTTCTTCCTAACATAACATAGAGGCAAAATAGCACAGTGTCTAAGCATGCAGCCTTGGATGCAGGAATGCTTGAGTGTAATTCCTAACTACCACCAGGACAAGTTTCTTAATCTCTCTCTGCTTCAGCATCCTTATCTGCATAAGAGATTACAGTTCTTACCTCCTGAATCGTATTGGAGAATTAAATGAGTTAATACAACTAAAGCACTTAAAACTGTGTGTGTGTGTGTACAAAGAGTCAGACACAAGTACCAACTGGTGCTAGTGGTAAAGAACCCACCTGCCAATGCAGGAGACATAAGAGATACAGGTTCGATCCCTGGGTCGGGAAGATCCCCTGGAGAAGGGAATGGCAACCCACTCCAGTATTCTTGCCTGGAGAATCCCACAGAAAGAGGAGCCTGGTGGGCTACAGTCCACCAGAGTTGGACATGACTGAAGCAACTTAGCATGCATGCATTCTTGCATCTGAGGCTGCATGCTTAGACACTCTGCTATATTGCCTCTATATATTACGTTAGGAAGAAAATCTAATTTTAATTAAATAGAATAAATAATTTTACATAGGAAAAAGTGCCTAGCACATAAGAAACACTTGAAAGAACAAAACTGAAGGCATCATGCTACCTGATTTCAAACTGTATTACAAAGCTCTAATAACCAAAACAGTATGGTATTGACATAAAAACAGACACACAGATCAATGGAACAGAATACAGAGCCCGGAAATAAACCCATGTATTAATTTACAACAAGGGATCCAAGAATATACAATGGAAAAAGTACAGTATCTTCAATGAATGCTGTTGGGGAAACTGGACAGCCACTTGCAAACAAATGAAACTGGACCACTATCTTATACCCTTAAATTAATATACAAAATTAATTCCAAATGGATTAAAGAACTGAACAGAAAACTTGAAATCATTAAACTCCTAGAATAAGAAGTGTTTGGTAAATGTTAGCTATTACTGTAATAATTACTGGCAGTTCATGGTGCCTACATAAACAGAAATATACCCACTTAACAAAGAAACAAAGTGAATTGAGCGCTGCTATGTGTCTTTTGCTAAGTGCATAAGGACAACCAAAGCTTGATCTCTGCCTCTGAAGAATAGCAACAAAGATACAAAGGCAGGTAAATCACCATACCACATGGTTCAATTCAGTTCAGTTGTTCAGTTGTATCCGACTCTTTGCAGCCCCGTGGACTGCAGCACGCCAGGCCTCCCTGTCCCTCACCAACTCCCAGGGTGTATTCAAATCATGTCCATTGAGTCGGTGATGCCATCCAACCATCTCATCCTCTGTCGTCCCCTTGTCTTCCAGCCTGCAATCTTTCCCAGCATCAGGGTCTTTTCAAATGCGTCAGTTCTTTGCATCAGGTGGCCAAAGTATGGTCTAAAAACTATAGAGACCAACAGCTGTGAGGCTCTGTGATGCAAGTAAGTAACTGAGTCTCAAGACATGCTTCAGGTTTGAGATGGGTCTTGAAAGATCAGTAATAGGAATTTGCAAGTCTGCTGCTGCTGCTAAGTCACTTTAGTCGTGTCCAACTCTGTGGGACCCCATAGATGGCAGCCCACCAGGCTCCTCTGTCCCTGGGATTCTCCAGGCAAGAACACTGGAGCGGGTTGCCATTTCCTTCTCCAATGCATGAAAGTGAAAAGTGAAAGTGAAGTCACTCAGTTGTGTCCGACTCTTAGCGACCCCATGGACTGCAGCCTACCAGGCTCCTCTGTCCATGGGATTTTCCAGGCAAGAGTACTGGAGTGGACTGCCATTTCCTTCTCCAATTTGCAAGTCATAGTGGTAGTATTAGAGTGGATGTTCTAAGACAAGGAAGTAGTATATACAAAAATGAAAATATTCCTCTGGCAGCTGACAAACATGTTCCATGGAGATAGGAAGACATCACAATTTTCTTCCTACTTTCCAAAATGTGATGTCTCAGTAGTTCAAGCCAGAGCATTTGGTCATTTGCCAAGAAGCACTTTGCAAAACGTTTTGGTTCCAGTGACTCATTACCACCATAGACTAATCAACTGCTATGATTCATTTCAACCCTCTTGGATTTGTACTGCTGCAAAGCATATCTTTGCATGAAATATGCCTCCAAGTGAGTGACTAAACACTTGTTAAGGACTACACCGGACAGTCACTAAGCATAACTGTCATAACTGTCGGAATCTATGCTCCGACACTGATTTCTGCACTGCCAGCAAATTTGTCAGGGACCAAGAAATTGACATTGACATACCTAAACAAAAGGTAGAGATGAGCAGTCTCCACATGAGTCAAGGAGTTTCATATGGCTACTTTATTGATGTGTGCACAAGATACTGAATAGCAAATACTGCAATGTGCAGTTTAAAAACCAATGACTCACAAGTGGTGGCACTAGGAGTAAAGAACCCGCCTGCCAGTGCAGAAGATGTAAGAGTTCAATCCCTGGGTTGGGAAGATCCCCTGAAGGAGGAAAAGGCAACTCACTCCAATATTCTTGCCTGGACAATCCCATGGACAGAGAGGCCTGATGGGCTACAGTCCATAGGGTTGCAGAGTCAGACACGACTGAAGTGGCTTAGCATGCACAAGTACTTATAAACCCTGATGATTCCTTTTTGTCTCCATGACTTCAAAGAGTAAGAAGGATGAAGAATTTAAGAAAATCCTGTTCATCTAAACTATCTGTTTTGTTTGATCATTTAAAGTCAGACTTTTCTGCTTTTAAGGTATATGGACTGTATCACTGTAAAGTAAGTATCTTATAAGAAAATAGTGGTTCAGATGGGAAAGAATCTGCCTGCAATGCAGGAAACCCAGGTTTGATCTCTGGGTCGGGAAGATCCTCTGGAGAAGGGAATGGCTGTCCACTCCCAGTGTTCTTGCCTCAAGAATTCCATGGACAAAAGAGCCTGGTGGACTACAGTCCATGAGGTCACAAAGAGTCAGACATGACCGAGCAACTAACACTTTCTCTTTCACCATAACAACTGGAAAAAAACTAAATGCCCATCAGTAGGGGAACATATTAATACAATAAGGTATAATCAACCAGGAAACATTATGAAGCAGTTGAAACAACTGAACCTGGATCAACTTCAAAAATGTAACATTGGGGCTTCCCTGGCAGCCAAGTGGTTAAGCATCTGTCTGCCAAAGGAGGGGACACGGGTTCTAATCCTGGGATCGGGAAGATCTCACATGCCCGGAGCAACTAAACCAGTGTGCCTTACTGAGCCCTCATGCCACAGTTGCTATAGCCTGTGTGCCTAGAGCCTGTGCTCCACAACAAGAGAAGCTACTGCTCGCCACAGCTAGAGAAAGCTCGGGGGCAGCAATGAAGACCCAGCACAGTCAAAAACAAAATAAATCAATAAGACTTAAAAACAGACCCCAAAATTGTGATGCTGAAATTTAAAAAAAAATGCAACATGGAGAACACATACATGTGATGCTATTTCTAAAACCACATAAAATATTACTACATATAAAATATGAGTTAGAAGTACATAAACAAAAACTCAATAGAGTGGCTGCTCTGAGGGAGAAGGGAATGTAAAATGATATTGGGAGGATGATGAAAGTTAAAATAGACTTAACTTTAAGGTTAAAAAAGACAAAGAAAAATGTTGGCAGGACTTTTCTGTACTTTTTCATTTTTAAGTAAAAACCTGATTCTTTCTTCTGTTTTACAGCTTACTTTGTAGTTTCCTAATTTCTTTACTATCAGAGATATGAATTGGTCCTACCATTTGAACTTCAGACATGAACACTAATTACAACTTTTTACATCAGAGTACAATTAGAAAAACAGAAACAATTCTTTGTGTTTCAAACAGAAAAGGATTAGTACATTTGAAGTAGATGTTTTCAAAACCACTGGAAGAGCTGGGGGTAGAAATTGCAGGAGAGGTGGGGACCACGAGCCTTCAGTATATTTTCTTAATTTTTATTGGAGTATAGATGCTAAACTAGCCTTCAGGATTTTGGTGAAGTTTTGGTCCAAAGAATCAGCAGGATCCTTCTGCTACCCAATGGTCTAAAAACTGCAGGATGCTTGGGGCTGGTGCACTGGGACGACCCAGAGGGATGGAATGGGGAGGGAGGAGGGAGGAGGGTTCAGGATGGGGAACACATGTATACCTGTGGCGGATTCATTTTGATATTTGGCAAAACTAATACAATTATGTAAAGTTTAAAAATAAAATTAAATTTTAAAAAAATACAAAAAAAAGATAAAGCAACTATATGCCAATAAAAATTAATTTAAAATTAAAAAAAATTAAAAAAAAAAAACTGCAGGAAACCACTGCTAAAAGTTACAGCTGCGTAGAGTTCTGGTGAGGGTAATAGAGGTCCTGATGAGACTAGCAGGGAAGTAGAGTAGGCAACTGTAAAACCCACATTTGCTCAAGTTCACACACCTGCCACTGATGCTGGAGGAACTTTCCTTTACTTTCTAAATGTCACATGAATACATCTCATTATCATTATTTAAATTAAATCCAAACCTCTGCAGGAAAGGGAATCTGGAGATGCAAAATCTCAGTCTTTTCAGCTCCTGGGGTACAGAGGGTAGCACAGAAAGGGATGGAAATGGTGCAAAGTGCCAAGGAAACATCTGGACCGCCTTTATTTTGTAAAGGGCAGACGAGCAATTCTTTTACTTCAGTCACCATTTTTTCTCAGCCAGGGTTAAGAATAAATTAAAAAGTGTTCCGCTAACCATTCATCCTGGGTGATAAAATCAGCAAGGAGCAAAACAGGGACCAGCCCACCCAGCCAGAACAGAGTTTTTCTTCTTACCAAGAGGTATAGACAACCTCCTCTCTATGAAGTAGTGTCTGACTCTTTGCAACCCCGTGAACTGTAGCCCGCCAGTCTCCTCTGTCCATGGAATTCTCTAGGCAAGCATACTGGAGTGGGTTGCCATTTCCTATTCCAGGGGATCTTCCCAAGAACCAAACCTGAGTCTTCTGCATTACAGGCAGATTATTTACCACTGGAGCCACCAGGGAAGCTGATGAAGCAAAGCTGATTACTAATTAAGCAAGCTTCCTTCTGTCTTAAATAAGCAAATCCTATGTCTTTCCAGATTGCCAAATAAATGATGTTATTGTGTCTTCTGACCCAAATGCTGAAGAGCATACAAAAGCAGGATGGCATCAGAGTTTGGCAGAAAGGACACCAAATCCACAGTCCAGAGACCTATATTCTATCTCCAGCCTTACCACTCCCTGTTTAAGAGACATCAGGAAAATCACTCAGCTTGCCTAGAAAGATGAATTGTATTGTTACTCAATGCTTCCAGCTCTCTAATTCAGTTCTCAAGTTTTATTGGTACAGCAATGTGGTAAAACTAAATGTCACTCTTAGAAGCCATCATTCTTACCTTATCACAAATAATCCAGACTCCAATATCATATTTTCTTGCAGAGAATGAGTAGTTAAATATTACTTTCTCTTGGCACTTGTAAACTGAATACATCAGATGTGGCTTCCAAATTTTGATGAGATACTAGATCTAAGTAACCATCATCAATGGTTGCTAAAATGATTAGGTATAAGGCTAATGGTGAACTTTATAATGGGTAAAAAAGTTGACAATATCTTAATGCACTGATCATCCTCATCAACACGAAAAGAGAAATACATAGATACTGTTTGCTTCAAGAATGAATGTCCTAAGTACTCAACTCTGTCTCTGAAATATTAGTGTCCTCCTCCTCCTCCCATCAAATCTGTTTAGGTTTCTGGATCTAAATAGAAGACTGCAAGAAATACAGACTAAAAAATACTAGATTCTAGGAAAACAGAGGAAGAAGTAAGATATTAAATATCAGCAAAATCCAGTAAATGAAAAATTCTATAGGACGAATAAACCATTTTTTCCAAAAAGTAAATGGCAAGGTAAAAATGAGAGCAGAAAACCTATGGATTAGAAAAAACATAATAATTATGTCAGCCAAGTTCAATAGGTGAAATTTGTTTATATCTGGGACTCAAGCCAATAGTAAAATAAAACATTTATAAGATGATATAAAAAAGAACACTAAGAATTTGATAATATTAAGGAATTCATTTTAGAGGGTGAATGGCTTTATGGGTTGCTTTTACTTTGTTATTGTAGTTTTGTACTATTTGGATTTTATAAATCATTAGAGGTATGGGGAAATAAGGTGCTGACCTAAATAAATAACTTTGGACATGAGTAAAGACTGTAAGACTGAAGACAAAAGAAATTGCACACAAGAACTGTATCTTAGTTGATAAAGTTGTTTCTTTGGAGATTGGGTTCACATTTTGGAAACCACTATACGTGTGTGTGTGTGTGTGTGTGTGTGTGTGTGTGCATGCGCTAAGTTGTTTCAGTCGTGTCTGACTCTTTTCCACCCCGTGGACTGTAGCCCCACAGGCTCCTCCATCCACGGGATTTTCCCAGCAAGAATACTGGAGTGAATTGCCATGCGCTCCTCAGGGGATCTTCCCAACCCAGACATCGAACCTACATCTCTTTTATCTCTTGCATTGGTAGGAAGGTTCTTTACCACTAGTGCTACCTGGGAAGCCCCTATACATGTATACTGGTATTAAATTATTAATACTATATAAATGGATTGCAAAAGGCAAGAGCCAGGATTCTCACTGGTGGAGGGGATATTAAAAGAGCAGAAAGCTTGAATAGGCTTATGTGGTATTGAATTAGAGTTGGAGACATTACTATGAATTCATTTTTTGCTTACGACATATATATATGGTTACATATAGAAATACCTATTGATATGTGTACCCACAGTATATTTCTTTGCAGAGCCTGGACCCAGTGGTACCTCAGTAATGATAAGCACACCTAGCACCTAGTTCTTAGTTTCTAGTTGTTACTGTTGTTCAGTCGCTCAGGTGTGTCCAACTCTTTGCAACCCCATGGACTGCAGCATGCCAGGCCTCCCTATCCTTCACTATGTCCCGGTTTGCTCAAAGTTGCTGCTGCTAAGTCACTTCAGTCGTGTCCAACTCTGTGCGACCCCATAGATGGCAGCCCACCAGGCTCCCCTGTCCCTGGGATTCTCCAGGCAAGAACACTGGAGTAGGTTGCCATTTCCTTCTCCAATGCATGAAAGTGAAAAGTGAAAGTGAAGTTGCTCTAGTCGTGTCCGACTCTAGCTACCCCATGGACTGCAGCCTACCAGGCTCCTCCGTCCATAGGATTTTCTAGGCAAAAGTACTGGAGTGGGGTGCCATTGCCTTCTCTGTTGCTCAAAGTACTGTCCCCCAATAAAAAGAACCAAAAGTGACTGATTCTAGGACTGGGGCAGAAAATACACAATACGTGCCTTAAGCAAGTAAGGAAGTGCTTGAAAAACAATCAAAATTTTAAAAAGCCCACAATGTTGTGGGTATGTCAAAGGCACACAGGAAACCAAATGAAAAAGTTCTCAGTGGCTAAAACTGAAACAACTGGAGCAAAAAATGAATCAGTTAGTATGGGATTATAACTCAAGATATAAGACAAATACCTATGAGTACATGTGTGTGCATGCATGCTCAGTTGCTCAGTCATGTCTAATTCTCTGTGACTCCATGGACTAAGCTGGCCAGGCTCCTCTGTCCATGATATTTCTCAGGCAAGAATACTGGAGTGGGTTGCCATTTCCTCCTCTAGGGGAATCTTCCCAATGCAGGCGTTGAACCTATGCTTCCTGTGCCTCCTATATTGGCAGGCAGATTCTTTACCACAGAGCCACCTGGGAAGCCCTATGAGTATATACTGCTATAAACAAACAACTGAATAAATAAGTAAACAGCAGAGAATGGACAAACCTCCCAGCCAAACTGTAAATAATCTATGTAGATATTTCCCTTCAAGAAGGTAGAACATAATTTCCCTCTCAAGTGGACTGCACAGCAAGTCATCCTTCCAAAGAGTACAGTATGCAAACAGGGATGAACAGTAATTTTACAGTGAAGGAAACTGACAGCACTTCGTCAGTCAGGTGATGAAGGCTAACAGTGGTAGTGATAGATCATGCTGATGATACACCCCAGTGATATGATGTGATGAGCAGTGCACTTCACCTCTGTAGTTTCTATCCCCAGAACCCAAGGTCCTAGTCTACTTTTGAAAAAAAAGCAGACAAGTCCCAATTCAGGAACATTTTACAAAAATATTTGACCAGTATTAAAAAAAGAAAAACAGGGAAAAAAAATTTGAGAAACTGTTGCAGCCAAGAGGAGTCTAAGGACACATGATAATGAAATGTAATGTGGGGTCCTGGATAAGACCCTAGAAAATGGACACTGGGGAAAAACTAAAAAAATCAGAACAAACTATAGACTTTAATTAGTACAAATGTATCAGTATTAGTTCAGTAGTTTTGGCAAATTTATCATACTAATGTAAAACATTAATAATAGGGTATATGGAAACTCTCTGTACTATGCAAATTCTCTGTACTATCTTTGCAAATTTTCTTTAAATCTAAAACAATTCCAAAATAAAATAAATATTTTCTTTTTTTTTTAACAAAAAAAAAAATAATGTATCAGATCAGATCAGATCAGTCGCTCAGTCGTGTCTGACTCTTTGCGACCCCATGAATCACAGCACGCCAGGCCTCCCTGTCCATCACCAACTCCCGGAGTTCACCCAGACTCACATCCATCGAGTCAGTGATGCCATCCAGCCATCTCATCCTCTGTCGTCCCCTTCTCCTCATGTCCCCAATCCCTCCCAGAATCAGGGTCTTTTCCAATGAATCAACTCTTCGCATGAGGTGGCCAAAGTATTGGAGTTTCAGCTTTAGCATCATTCCTTCCAAAGAAATCCCAGGGCTGATAATGTATAGGAAACAAAAAATCCTTGGAGAATCATTCAGAAGTGAAATGTCCAGTACTTGCCTTAAAATAATCCACTTAATAGTGGAGGGGCTGGAGATAGAGGAAATGGAAGGAAGTACACCTAAAACAGAGACATTACTTTGCCAACAAAGGTCTGTCTAGTCAAGGCTATGGTTTTTCCAGTGGTCATGTATGGATGTGAGAGTTGGACTATAAAGAAAACTGAGCACAGAAGAATTGATGCTTTTGAACTGTGGTGTTGGAGAAGACTCTTGAGAGTCCCTTGGACCACAAGGAGATCCAACCAGTCCATCCTAAAGGAGATCAGCCCTGGATGTTCATTGGAAGGACTGATGCTGAAGCTGAAACTCCAATACTTTGGCCACCTGATGGGAAGAGCTGACTCATTTGAGAAGACCCTGATTCTGGGAAAGATTGAAGGCAGAAAAAGGGGACGACAGAGGATGAGATGGTTAGATGGCATTACCAACTCAATGGACATGAGTTTGGGTGAACTCCGGGAGTTGGTGATGGACAGGGAGGCCTGGCATGCTGCGGTTCATGGGGTCGCAAAGAGTTGGACACTACTGAGTGACTGAACTGAACTGAACACCTAAAACAAGACTGGGATTGACATATACACTACCATGTATAAGATAATAACTAATGAGGACTGACTGTATAGCACCAGGAACTCTACTCAGTGCTCTGTGGTGACCCAAATGGGAAGGAAATCCCAAAAAGAGGGCTATGTGTATATGTATAGCTGATTCACTATGCTGTACAGTGGAAACTAATGCAACATTGTAAAGAACTGTATACTCCAATAAAAATAATAACTACTTTCAAGCTTTCCTCAGAAATCAGACAAGTAACAGGAGTATGGACTAAGATACTTTAAGTGTTGAGAGAAAAAATCCACCAAACTAAATTCTGTATCCTGCTAAACTACCTTTCAAAAGTGGAAAGAGAAAGAAAGGTTTTCTCAGATGAAAAAATAAAAGGCCAAGAAGTTATAACTGATTAAGCTGAAATTGTATGTCAGGGATCACTATTTTTCTGAGGTACGTTTCTATATTTCCTCTAATAGAACCACTGATCAGCACTTATTCATGTAACACTGGGAAGATGAATGAAGTATGGTTTTTGTGGTCAAGAATAGCCACATGTTTCTCAGTAAACATTGGGTACTCAGAGTTAGGGAGCATAGCATCACAGCCTAGCACACTACTCTGCCTGGTGTGTCTGAGTCTACACCACTGAGCTATCCACCCCAGAGATCAGCCATGATGCTTTCAAACCATGTAAAGAACTCCTTCTGTCCGAAAGAACAACATAGCCACTCGTTTACTCCAGAATTTAGTAGAAATTCCAGAACACAAAGTGGAAGTCAATTTGATTTTTATTTCGTGAGAAATTTTATATCATGAGTCTGAACCAAATTAATATACTTAAAATATTTCCTGAAACATACATATTTTATATGTTTTATTTTAATCTTTACAGTGAAATCCAGGCAAAAATATTAATGCCAGATAGTGATATCCAACGAATATACCTTATTGAGAAAATACTTCTATTTTTATGATCTCTGTCTGGACAGCTATAAGTATCTCAGCTGTTGAAGTTCCTTGTCCTTTAGACATAAAATATTTCTAAAGTAGCATTTTTATATGTTGCAGAATGATTCATTATTGATAAGGGTAGAGCAACTTCCTTCATGCTTTAGGTAAGAGAATATATTTTAAATAAAAGAATATAATTCATTTTGCTAACTCTGTTCTCTCGTGTTTACCATTTCTTTTTTAGGGCATGGTTTAAAATAGATTTATTCTAAACATTCAGTCAAATGTGTATTTCTTCTTTAGGAAATAATTAAATTAATAAAATTTAGAGCTGTAGTCTTTATCAAATGCTTTGGTGAATTATTATAAATGATTCATAAATGACCTTTTTGGAAGACATAAGCAGCAGAATCAGGAGACAGAATAATGTAGTACTGTTCTGTGCAAAATGTACTCCACACAACTCTAGCTCTGTGGAGTGTTACTAGCTATTATTTGCTGAGGTGGGGGAAAGTCCTGAAGTCAAATAAATTTAGGAAACACTGTATTGATGGGAAGATAGCCTACAGCATTTCTTAGATGAATTTGACCACAGAACACTTTTTTTTTCTGAGTCACCTTACAGAAGACCATTTATAATAGAAGGAGTAAAGGGCAGGTTGGGGAAGAGAGAGGGCACAGGTTCTAGAGGCATGGGAAATTCAGTCTGCAGTGAAATTCTGACTCTACTACTTACAGATGGAATGATGTCAAGCAAGTGGTCCACTCTAAGCTTCATTTAAATCTTAAAGATGACATTAACCCTGGCTTCCCTGGTGGTTCAGTTGTAAAGACTCTGCCTGCAATGCAGGAGACATGGGTTTGATCCCTGAATCCAGAAGACCCCTTGGAGAAGGAAATGGCAACCCACTCCATTATTCTTGCCTGGGAAATTCCATGAACAGAGGAGTCTGGAGGGCTACAGTCCTTGGGGTCACTGAAGAATCAAGACATGACTGACCGACTAAACAATAAAGGTGATATTCACCTTCAAATAAAGGTGATGATATCAATTTGCATGGTTTTCATAGGGATTAAAAACAATTTAGATGAGTTCTGTTTTAGGTTACGATGTAAAAGTCTACAGCAGGCTAGAGCTCTTACTCTAACAAGTAGGGAGAAGATGGACAAACTGGAAAAAAGGAAAAATGGATGCAAAAATGTCTAGGGGAATTAACTTCCAGACAGGGGAGAACCTTTTTCTCCTTGGTGGCATCTGCTAAGTGTGGGATAGGTAGGTAACTGAGCTTGCCACCTGAAAAGGAAGTCTTCTTCCAAAGGAAAGGAAACTCTAACAGTGTCTAACATTGCCACAATAGCCTGAGAGATATATCTGAACCTAGAGGAATCCTCCAAGGAACAAGCTGCTCTCCCCATCAGCCAGTCTTTGCCCATGAGACTGCTGATGAACGCTGGCAGCTTGTGAAGCGAGGGCTCTAGGTTGGAAAGGTAGAGAGAGCTCCCCATAGTGTGAGTGATTAAATCTCAACGTCACATGGAGGGAGCTGCTGTACTGAACACAGGACAGATCTCAATACATTAGAAGCCAGATGTAGTTATCTGCTTAGGAACCAAAGCAATGTAAACCTGTGACCCTTTCCAATCCCAACTCAATTCCTGATGGAACTGAAGTCATTAGCCCCTCAACTTTGCTGCTTGATAAAGTAAAATGTGTGCCCTACCTGAAAAGAAATATAATTAAATCATAATACAATGCCTAACACAAGATGAAAATTAACAATAAAAAGGACATGCAAAGATGTAGGAAAGTCTAACTTATATTCAAGAAAATAATAGAAGTAAAACAAAAGATGATCCAGATGATGGAATTAAGACACGTATCAAAATAACTATTATGAACACGTTAAAATAGAGGAAAAGATGAACAGAGTGAATGAAAATATGAATAATTTAAGCAGGGAAGTAGAAGCTCTAAAAAGAACCAAATAAACTTTCTAGGACTATACAATACAGAAAATTAGGATTTCATGTAATGAGTCAGTGAATTCAAAGACAACTCAAAATAAATTATTCAAACTGCCGCAGATAGGAAAAGGAATTTAAAAAGAGAAAAAGACAGTGTCAAACAGCCTAACATGTGCTAGCGTTCTAGAAGAGAAAAGGAATGGAGAGGAGTATGTAAAGAGATAAGGTCTCTGAATTTTCCAAAACTTATAAAAGACATCAACACAGACACAAGAAGCTCAGTGAATCCCAACTGAGATAAATACAAAGAAAAACTCCCAAGAACATCATAATTAACTGCTCAAAGCTAAAGATAAAAGGAAATTTTAAAAACAGCCAGAGGGAAAAAAAGACATTTTCAAAGGAACAATTACATGAATGCATATGTGTGCTCAGTAGCTTGGACATTTCTTACTCTTTGTGACCAACCAAGTTCCTCTGTCCACAGGATTCTCCAGGTAAGAATACTTGAGTGGGTTGCCATTTCCTCCTGCAGGGGCTGTTCCCCATCCAGGGATCAAACCTGTGTCTCCCACATTGGCAGGTGGATTCTTTACCATTTTGCCACCTGGGAAGCCCAATTATGTGAATGGTGGAAACCAAAAGACAATTAAATGACATTGTGAAAGTGCTAGAAAAAAAGTAAAGGAAAGAAAACTGCTGACCTAAAGTTCTTGACCAGTGAAAATATCTTTCAGAAGTAATGGGGATCATCACTTCCCTGGTGATCCAGTGGTTAAGAGTCCGCCTGACAATACAGGGAACAAGGGTTTGATCTCTGGTCTGGGAAGACTCCACATGCCTCAGGGCGACTAAGCACGTGTGCCATTAACTACTGAGCCTGTGGTCTAGAGCCCACGAGCCACAACTACTGAAACTTCACGCTGCAAACTACTGAACCTTCATGCTGCAAACTACTGAAGCCTGTAGACCTAGAGCCCATGCTCTACAGCAAGAGAAGCCACTGCAAAGAGAAGCCCACGCACCACAACAAAAAACAGCCCCCTCTCACTGGAACTAGAGATAGCCCTTGTGAAGCAATAAAGACCCAGCATAGTCAAATAGAATAAAATAAAGTAAATTTTTAAAAGTTTTTAAAAAGAAGTAAAAAAATAAAATTTAAAAATAAGAAAATAAGTAAAGGTAAAATAATATTTTCAAACAAACAAAAGCTGAGGAAAATTTGCACAAGCAGATATGCAATACAGAAAATCCTAAAAGAAGTTCTTCAAGATGAAAGGAAATGATTCCAAATCAAAGCATGAAAGTTTTAAAAAGAATAAACAGCTTCAGAGAGAATAAATCTAGGATAAATGCAAAAGACCAAGTTCTTCAAAACTTTTTAGAAGACTAGTGACTATTAAAAACAACAAAAACAATAACATGTAATAGAGTTTATAACATCAGATCAGATCAGTTGCTCAGTCGTGTCCGACTCTTTGCGATCCCATGAATCGCAGCACGCCAGGCCTCCCTGTCCATCACCAACTCCCGGAGTTCACCCAGACTCACGTCCATCGAGTCAGTGATGCCATCCAGCCATCTCATCCTCTGTCGTCCCCTTCTCCTCCTGCCCTCAATCCCTCCCAGAATCAGGGTCTTTTCCAATGAATCAACTCTTCGCATGAGGTGGCCAAAGTACTGGAGTTTCACCTTTAGCATCACTCCTTCCAAAGAAATCCCAGGGCTAATCTCCTTCAGAATGGACTGGTTGGATCTCCTTGCAGTCCAAGGGACTCTCAAGAGTCTTCTCCAACACCATAGTTCAAAAGCATCAATTCTTCGGCGCTCAGCTTTCTTCACAGTCCAACTCTCATATCCATACATGACCACAGGAAAAACCATAGCCTTGACTAGACGAACCTTTGTTGGCAAAGTAATGTCTCTGCTTTTCAATATGCTATCTAGGTTGATCATAACTTTCCTTCCAAGGAGTAAGCGTCTTTTAATTTCATGGCTGCAGTCACCATCTGTAGTGATTTTGGAGCCCAGAAAAATAAAGTCTGACACTGTTTCCACTGTTTCCCCATCTATTTCCCATGAAGTGGTGAGACCGGATGCCATGATCTTTGTTTTCTGAATGTTGAGCTTTAAGCCAACTTTTTCACTCTCCACTTTCACTTTCATCAACAGGCTTTTGAGTTCCTCTTCACTTTCTTCCATAAGGGTGGTGTCATCTGCATATCTGAGGTTATTGATATTTCTCCCAGCAATCTTGATTCCAGCTTGTGTTTCTTCCAGTCCAGTGTTTCTCATGATGTACTCTGCATGTAAGTTAAATAAGCACGGTGACAATATACAGCCTTGACGTACTCCTTTTCCTATTTGGAATCAGTCTGTTGTTCCATGTCCAGTTCTAACTGTTGCTTCCTGACCTGCATACAAATTTCTCAAGAGGCAGATCAGGTGGTCTAGTATTCCCATCTCTTTCAGAATTTTCCACAGTTTATTGTGATCCACACAGTCAAAGGCTTTGGCATAGTCAATAAAGCAGAAATAGATGTTTTTCTGGAACTCTCTTGCTTTTTCGATGATCCAGCAGATGTTGGCAATTTGATCTCTGGTTCCTCTGCCTTTTCTAAAACCAGCTTGAACATCAGGAAGTTCACGGTTCACATATTGCTGAAGCTTGGCTTGGAGAATTTTGAGCATTACTTTACTAGCGTGTGAGATGAGTGCAACTGTGCGGTAGTTTGAGCATTCTTTGGCATTGCCTTTCTTTGGGATTGGAATGAAAACTGACAACATAGGTAGAAGTAAAATACATGACAATAAAAGCAAAAAGAGTAATCATAAGTAGGGCAGTTTTCATGATACAGGCTTTTATATTGTTCATGAACTGGTAAAATACTACTTAAAGACTCTAAGAAGTATAGAATTTTATAATTTCTGGAGCAATGGTTTTCAAAGCACAATCCCCAGACCAGAAGCATCAGCATCACCTAGAAGCTTGTTAGAAATACAGTCCTGGTTCCTATTCCAGACCTACTTAATCAGAAATTTGGGGGTTGAGTCCAACAATCTATGTTTTGATTTTTTTTTTAATTATTTATTTTACTTTATTTTTGGTTGTGCTGGGCCTTCACAGATGCATGAGGGCTTTCTCTTGTTGCAACAAGCAGGGGCTACTCTTCATTGCAGTGCACAGGCTTCCCATTATGGTGGCTTCTCTTGTTGCAGAGCACAGGCTCTGGGCACACAGGTTTCAGTAGTTGTGGTTCTCAGGCTCTAGAATGGGCTTAGATGCTCCATGGCATGGAATTTTCCCAGACCAGGGATTGATCCCATGTACCCTGCATTGGCAGGCAGATGTACCACTAGGGAAGTCCCCAGCAATCTATGTTTTGAACAGCTGTTCAGCTAATTCTAATGCAAACTAAAACTTCAGCAACTCTGTTCTAGATCTGGAAAGACAACAGAGAGGAAACTCTTCTCAATGGTAGACTGGTACACAGTACAATTGGTCGTTTGGATGGAAAGAGAAGTGATCCAAGGTGAGGATGTAAATATTTATATACAAGAGACAAGGAGGCCTGTGGATAGACAAATAGGTGACAGCATAAAGGGTGAAGACTTGTGTATTACATGTGGATACAGACCAGAAAGCATCTACTACAGAAAAGCTCTGAACAACCAAGGAGACAAAATGAATAGTCACTTGACATTAGTCAGTCTTTGTCATCAATCACACAGAGCAAGCAGAATAGACACACAAGCAGAGTGGATATGGTGGTAGAAACAGAAGTTATATGTAAGCCCAAGAGCATGAACTCCACTTACCAAGGCCAATCCAACTACTGCTGCCTCTGAATATCCAACTTGTCAGCAACAGAGATCAACACTGAACCCCCAATACAGCATCATTGCTCAAGGAAGTCAACCAGCCACTTAGCAGCAAGTTGACTACATGGAGCCCCTCCATCCTGGAAGTTCAGTTCAGTTCAGTTCAGTCACTCAGTCGTGTCCGACTCTTTGCGACCCCATGAATTGCAGCACGCCAGGCCTCCCTGTTCGTCACCAACTCCCAGAGTTCACTCAGACTCATGTCCATCGAGTCAGTGATGCCATCCAGCCATCTCATCCTCTATCGTCCCCTTCTCCTCCTGCCCCAATCCCTCCCAGCATCAGAGTCTTTTCCAATGAGTCAACTCTGGTGGAGAGGTCTGACAGAATGTGGTCCACTGGAGAAGGGAATGGCAAATCACTTCACTATTCCTGCCTTGAGAACCCTATGAACAGTATGAAAAGGCAAAATGATAGGATACTGAAAGAGGAACTCCCCAGGTCAGTAGATGCCCAGTATGCTGCTGGAGATGAGTGGAGAAATAACTCCAGAAAGAATGAAGGGATGGAGCCAAAGCAAAACAATACCCAGTTGTGGATGTGACTGGTGATAGAAGCAAGGTCCAATACTGTAAAGAGCAATATTGCATAGGAACCTAGAATGTCAGGTCCAAGAATCAAGGCAAATTGGAAGTGGTAAAACAAGAAATGGCAAGAGTGAAAGTCAACACTCTAGAATGAGTGAACTAAAATGGACTGGAATGGGTGAATTTAACTCAGATGACCATCCTGGAAAGGCCAGCCATTCATCCTCACAGGGACAGATGTAAATACCAGAGTTTGAGCCAGCACCATGCCCAGGGACCTATGCAGTGCCTCAACCACAGGCTTGGACACCCATGTAAGGCATCCAACCAGAAGACCTACTTCACCATGAAGATGTGGGAGTGAACCCAAGACCATGGGATCCACTCATCACCACATCATTCAATAATGCACCATCCAGAGGGAGCCAGAATGCTAGGACCAGGACCATTTCTTCTTGGGTAACAAAAGACCTTCTGTCATTTTCACTCACTCTATTGTCATGCTTGGCCATGGAGATGCAAGAAGTGGAGAATATTATATACAGAGAGCAGAATGAGGTAATGACATAGAGAACAGCAAACACAAGAGACTGAGAGCGTCCTGATGTCTAGTTCCCAGTTCTTGCGTTGGCCACAGCCCACGAAACATCTCTGTTTCCTGACTATAAATGACCACTCCCTTTTGCAAAAGCATGCCTGATTTGGTTTCCATTACTTGCAACTAAAGGTTCTTGTCTAATAAAATGAATTCTAGAGGCAAGACTTTGCACATTAAGAACTTCTGATGAATAATACAATTGTCCTAAAATGGAAAGAACTTCTCTTACTATTTTTAGATTTTGATAGCCCCTCATCAGTGTGTAGAAGAGACTTTGCCTGTTATAAATAAGCCTTGATTTTCGGGAAAATATCAAGAAAAGTATGGTATGGAAAATGGAATTGTTGCATTGGTTGGCATAATGATCAGTCCCTAACTGCACAATAATGTTCCAAAAGAAGATCTGCAAGAATACATAACATTGGAAGAGAAAAAAAATGACATATATATATTTAGACTTTTTTAAAAACCTGAAAAAAATTTACGATTTATTTTTTATTAAATTAACCCACCAAAAGGCTAGAAGTTAAGTATCTAGGGTTCAAAATAGAAGAAAAATAGCAAATAAAATACCCTTTGTATGTACATTATTATTTACTGCTGAGATGAAAATGGGGGAGGGGGGGAAACCCTCAAGAAAAAATAGACAAAATTCTTTGTTTTACTTTCTCTTGATATCACTGCCAACAATGCCCTCTAGCGGTCAAGAAAGTAGGCACTGAAGAATGGAAAAAATGAAACCTAATTAAGCAGCCCTGTTAAACTCATTGCTAAGATTTTCATGAAAATATGAACTTTTACACTTCCAGTTGGTAACTGAATGTTATATTTGGCAAGAAAATGAATCTTTACAAAGTATCACACCATATACCTTAAAGCATAGCCATTTCAAAGCCAACTTTCCCCTGTGGTTTTCCTGAACACCTGCCAAACAGCACATGAAAATAGCCATCTGTAAAGTTTAAAAATAAAATTAAATTAAAAAAAAAAAGAAAATAGCCATCTGTAATGTCTTAGAGGGGCATTTCTGGGTCACAACTTCCACTGTGTACCCAAAAAGAAAACAAAATCTACTTTTATTGAGGAGGAAATCAATCTCTGAAATACTTCTGCTTTTAAACCCAATTACCTTCAAGAATTATGGCTTCAGACAACACTAATGACTTTTGATACCACTTTCGAGATCTTATCTGAATTCTGAGCTCATCAACTAGACACAATCCCTTTGCTTGAGAATTCTTCAAACTACAGCTCTCAGCTGCTAGAGTGAGCCAGTCAAAACAACAGTTTCAGTCACAGGAATGAAATTTCTCCAACCCACCCAGGCTCAGCAAAGAGTTTCCCAAAGGAACTTGAGCTGAAGGAAGAGAAAGAAGACAAGGCACAAAGTTCACTCCCCTCTAATTCAAACCAGCCAACTGCTGGCTCTAGTCTCTGACTCAAGAGTTCTTTGTCTCTGCAAATTGTTCTCCTTTCTCTGGGTTCCAAGCCTCCTTTCTTCATATTTTCCAATCATCCTATGTTCTCTTCAGTAACTCATTACCTGTGTGATTTTGAGAGACACTTAGACCCTTTTGTGCTGACTAGATTTGCATGAGAATATTTGCTGTGACGCTCTGAATGACTTTCACTAAGGCATCAACCTACTTACTCTGTTCTGAGATTTCATTTATTTAAATAGAAAGAAACACACTCTCAATAGCTATGCTGTGCATTGACAGGGGCCATTAATATTAATATTAGTTCCCTTAGAAAGACTGGGATGACCTCATATTGAGAATGCTAAACATTTCCTGGGTTTGCACTGTGAAAATGAAATCCAAGCACTAGAAATAAGTCTTTGAAGACTCTTGCTTTCATCACCCTTAGACAAAGTCTCATGAGGCAACCTGAATGTCAATATCATTTTCTCTATTACCATTTCTGATGTACTAGAAAGACCTCAACTTCTGGAGTTGGGTGTAAATCTCATCACTGCCACTGACTTGGCTATTCTGTTCAGCAAGTAATTTATCAAAACCAGTTAAGTTTGGGGAGGATTCGCAAAATAATTAGCTGACAATTTCCCCCACACCTTAGTTCTAGGACAAATGAAAAAATACTCTATGCTGCCATATTGTACTGTGTTTCACTAAGTATGTTCTGTAGATCGATTCTTAATTTATTTGACCATAGAACTTTTTTCTCAGAGCATTTTAGGAAATCAAGGTATGAAAAAACTCTTTAGGAAATGGTAATTTCTCTGGGCACTTTCAACTTCAAACTATACTCCTTAAATGTTCTCAGTCCCACTGGCCACATTTCAAACGGCTACCCTATTGGACAGTGCAGAATGGAACATTCCACTATCGCAGATTGTTCTGGAGGATAGCACTAGCCTAGAGTGTTCCTTATAGCCTGATAGTCATATTCATAATTGAATCCAGTCCCTAAAGACACTCACAAAATACTAACTTTAGAGAAAACTGTTAAGCAACATCTTACCTGAGTAATCAAAGATAACAGCCCAACAATGGTCCACAGAGACATCATGTATCTCCTGTAATGAATGTTAAGAAGAACACAACATCTCATGTCATGTTTCTGCCAACAATACATAACCTGAACCTAATCATTAGGAAACATCGAACACAAATTTAAAGATATCCCATAAAATAACCTGTCTGTATTCTTTAAAATATCAAGGGCACAAAAGACAGAGGAAAATTAAAAAACTGTGCTAGATTAAAGGAAAATAAAGAAACATGATGACAAAATATAATGCGTGCTTTTTAGTCAGGGAAAAGAAAAACTATAAACTATAATCATTAGGGCAACTGATAAAATTTGAATATGGACCATGGGTCAGATAATAGTATTATAAAAATGTTTATTGATTTTGATTATTAAAAGGTAGTCATATAAGAGAAAGTCCTTCATCTTAAGAAATATTACACTGAGGGAATTTGCTTGTGGTCCAGTGGTAAGAACTCTGTGCTTCCACTGCTGAGTGCCTGCGTTTGATCCCTGGTCAGGGAACTAAAAACCCACAAGCCACGTGGCACAGCAAAAATAAATAAATAAAAAAGAGAAATACAACAGAAAAGTACTTAAGAAGTACTTAAGATCAAAGAACTCTCTGAGTTCCGAATGAAATGGAGACAGCATACCCCACTCTCTCTCCCACCGAATGTAATTAAGTCCCTTAAAGACAGTGTATGGAGGACTTTGAAAAGTCAGTGGCAACAGGTAGACTGGGAAAGACAAACAAATATCTGAGAACCACTAAACTGGGGGTAGTTTTCTGAAATCTAGTTTCTCCCAAGCTGAATTCAAAGACAACCTAAATTCTACAAGTATATACCAGAGCAGATAGAAGGTGTTCCAAAAGTCCTCTCTTTCTTGTCCAAGAAGAGAATAAGAATAGCCTCTTATGGGTCAGAAAGATTGAGGGAAATCCTCTGGGTTTTTCATTCCCTCTCTTGTCCCAGCCCCTATTTAATCCTACAGTGACACAGAGGCAACAACAGCAAAACAAAACTTAGAGAGAGGAAACCCTTCTCTCTGAGCAAAGAAACCATGGAATCAAGAGTGTGAGAGGAATCCCTGTTGCTCTTTTCTCTCTGATCTCTCACTACAAGGTCCCAGGAGCAGACACGGTTGTGAGCAGTGCACAACACATCAGGGAAACTAAAGCCATGATTTTCCAGTCAGAAGACGAGGAAAGGGGTGCCTAAGAGCAGGAAAGATTTCCCTGGGGGGAAGGCATAGACAGAAGGAAGTTTCAGAAAGCCATGCCTTAAAACTATGCATGGACTCCTGGCCTCATCTCTGAATTGTGCATGTGGATCATCGAAAAAGCAAGAGAGTTCCAGAAAAACATCTACTTCTGCTTTATTGACTATGCCAAAACCTTTGACTGTGTGGATCACAATAAACTGTGGGAAATTCTGAAAGACATGGGAATACCAGGCCACCTGACCTGCCTCTTGGGAAACCTGTATGCAGGTCAGGAAGCAACAGTTAGAACTGGACATGGAACAACAGACTGGTTCCAAATAGGAAAAGGAGTTCGTCAAGGCTGCATTTTGTCACCCTGCTTATTTAACTTATCTGCAGAGTACATCATGAGAAACGCTGGCCTGGAAGAAGCACAAGCTGGAATCAAGATTGCCAGGAGAAATATCAACAACCTCAGATATGCAGATGACACCACTCTTATGGCAGAAAGTGAAGAGGAACTAAAGAGCCTCTTGATGAAAGTGAAAGAGGAGAGTGGAAAAGTTGGCTTAAAGCTCAACATTCAGAAAACTAAGATCATGGCATCCGGTCCCATCACTTCATGGCAAATAGATGGGGAAACAGTGGAAACAGTGTTAGTGTTTATTTTTCTGGGCTCCAAAATCACTGAAGATGGTGATTGCAGCCATGAAATTAAAAGACGCTTACTCCTTGGAAGGAAAGTTTTGACCAACTAGACAGCATATTAAAAAGCAGAGACAGTACTTTGCCAAAAAAGTCCATCTAGTCAAGGCTATGGTTTTTCCAGTGATCATGTATGGATATGAGAGTTGGACTATAAAGAAAGCTGAGTGCTGAAGAATTGATGCTTTTGAACTGTGGTGTTGGAGAAGACTCTTGAGAGTCCCTTGGACTGCAAGGAGATCCAACCAGTCCATCCTAAAGGAGATCAGTCCTGGGTGTTCATTGGAAGGATGTTGAAGCTGAAACTCCAATACTTTGGCCACCTGATGCGAAGAGCTGACTCATTTGAAAAGACCCTGATGCTGGGAAAGATTGAGGGAAGGAGAAGGGGATGACAGAGGATGAGATGGTTGGATGGACATGGGTTTGGGTGGACTCAGGGAGTTGGTGATGGACAGGGAGGCCTGGCGTGCTGCGGTTCATGGGGTCACAAAGAGTCGGACACGACTGAGCGACTGAACTGAACTGACCGTAAATAGCATTGAGGACTGATAAACAAGATGAGTCACTGCCTAAGTCCCAGACTGGTCACTGGGTGTGACACACAGATTGCGTGCATGGGCACAGAGTTGTGTCCAACTATTTGCAACCCCATGGACTGTAGCCAGCCAGGCTCTTCTGCCCAAGGAATTTTCCAGGCAAGAATTGGAGTGGGTAGCCATTTCCTCCTCCAGGGGATCTTTCTAACCCAGGGACTGAATTCATGTCTGTTGTGTCTCCCGCAGTGGAGGAGGGTTCTTTACCAGCTATGCTGCTGGGGAAGCCCTACACACAGGAGACAGAGCCAAGTAGCACAACAAAGATTTTGAAAACTGAACTGATGTTGGAATCATAGCCCAAAAGAGGCAGGGTAAGGACTTGCAAAGTAAACCTAAACTGTTTAATTGCCTACTATACAAATGAACTTCAAACATTCTCTACAGGATTTAAACAAAACCTAAAATCCCATTACATACTATTCAAAATGTCCAGGATCATATCCAGAATTATTCAGCATATAAAAAACTGGGAAAATCTTGATGTTTCTCAAGGGAAAAGGCAATCAGTAGCCAAGAGCACAGATGTTGAAATTAAACCAAGATTTTAAAAGAGTTATTAAAATCATTCTCTAATAAGTAAATGTAAAAACCCTTGAAACAAATGAAAAATAGAAAGTCTCAAGAGAGAAACAAAAGGTATTAAAAACTACCAAAAGAAAAGGTTAGAACTGAAAACATACAATGACTGAAATAAAAACTTACTAGATGGGCTCACTAATAAACTTCAAGATATCAGTAAAAATTATCCAATCTGAACAATAGGGATTTTAAAAGTTTTTTTGTGTAAAGCAGAGCCGAGAGAACCTGTGGGACAATAGGTGAAACTCAAACAGAAAAAAAAAACTCAAAATTATTCATATCCAGATAATACCAGACCCAAAAGGCTGAAAACAAAAGACAAAATATCTTGAAAGCAGCCAGAGAAAAATAATAGCTAATACATAGGTGGTCATAATTTTGATCCAAATGACTTCATCATCATCATTTTTGTTAGTCATTCAGCCACATCCAACTCCATGGACTGTAGCTTGTCAGGCTCCTCTCTCCATGGGACTCTCCAGGCAAGAATACTGGTGTGGCTAGCCATTTCCTTCTCCAGGGTATCTTCCTGACCCAGGGATGGAATCCAGGGTTTCCCATATTGCAGGCACATTTTTTACCATCTGAGCCACCAGGGAAACCCGGAATGACTTCATGCTTCTCATTAAAAACCACGAGAGCCAGGAGGCAATGAAACATTTTTAAAATGCTGAAAGAAAACAGCTTTCAACCCATAATTCTATATCCAGTTAAAATATCTTTCAGGAATGTAGCTAAAATAAAGATATTCTCAGATGAAAAAATGACTGAGAAAATATATCATTAGCAGACTTACTCTAAAAAAGTTTCAATTAAAGTTTTCCAGATAGAAGAGAAATAATAAAAGTAAGAATGCTTATAAATCAGAAAAGACCTAGTTAAGTGGAGACACATTCTATCAATATGATGATAGATTGAAAGAATCAGTTTAACATGCCAATTCTCCTCAATTTCTCTATAGATTTAATGTAATTCCAATTAAATTCCAGCAAGATTTTTTGTAGTGACAGACAAGCTGAGTCTAAAATTTATATGGAAAATCAAAGGAACTTGAATATCCAGAACAATTTTTAAATGAATAAAGTTGGAGGATTCACACTACCTAATTTTTACACTTATTATAAAGCTACAGGGCTTCCCAGGTGGCGCCAATGATAAAGAACCCACTTGGCAATGCAGGAGACCTACGAGACGGGTCTTCGATCCCTGGGTGGAGAGGATTCCTTGTAAGAGGGCATGGAAACCCACTCCAGTATACTTGCTTGGAAAATCCCATGGACAGAGGACCCTGGTGGGTTACAGTCCATGGGATCACAAAGAGTCAGGGATGACTAAAGTGACTTAGCATATATGCATAAAGCTACAGTATTATAAAGTATACAGTGTAAAGTGTACAGTGTAAAGCAAACAGAATATAAAGGCAGTATGGTATTGCAAAGCAAAATACAGAGATCAATGGAAGAGAATAAAAACCTCAAAAGTAGACTACTCAAATATGGGCAAAAATGTAAAGGTAATTCATTGGAGAAAGGACGGTCTTTTCAACAAATGGTTTTGAAACAATCAGCATCCAGATTGAAACACACACACACACACACACACACACATATATATATAATTATCAATCTAAGCCTTGCACCTTGTAAAAAATTTCCAAAGTTAAAACCTAAAACTTTTAGAAGAAAACCTTCATAACTTGCATTAGGCAAAGAGTTCTTAAATATGACACAAAAAGCACAATCCAGAAGAGAAAAAATAAGTTGGACTTCATCAAAATTAATAAGTTTAGTTCAGTTCAGTTGCTCAGTCATGTCCGACTCTTTGCGACCCCATGAACTACAGCATGCCAGGCCTCCCTGTCCATCACCAACTCCCGGAGTTCACCCAAACCCATGTCCATTGGGTCGGTGATGCCATCCAATCATCTCATCCTCTGTTGTCCCCTTCTCCTCCTGCCCTCAATCTTTCCCAGCATCAGGGTCTTTTCAAATGAATCAGCTCTTTGCATCAGGTGGCCAAAGTATTGGAGTTTCAACTTCAACATTAAATCAGATATTCAACAAAGGATTGAATATTGAAAAAACTCTCAAAATCAGCAATAATAAAATAAACTACCCAATTTAAAAATGAGTGAAAGATCTGAATATTTTATCAAAGATGAATATACAGGTGGCAAATAAACACATGAAGTGATGCTTATCATCACTAGCCTGTAGTACAAATTAAAACCACAATGTAATACAATTACATACCTAATAAATGGTTAAAACTAAAAAAAAAAAAAACCTGACAAAATTAGGTGCTAACAAGGATGCATAACAATTGAACTTTACATACATTTCTAGTAGTTATACAAAAAATTAAAGTTGTCTTAGAAAATAGTTTGAAAGCGAAAGTCAGTCATGTCTGATTCTTTGCGACTCCATGGACTACAGAGTCCATGGCATTCTCCAGACCAGAATACTGGAGTGGGTAGCCTTTCCCTTCTCCAGGGGATCTTCCCAACCCATGGATTGAACCCAGATCTCCCACACTGCATGTGGATTTTTTACCAGCTGAGCTATCAGGGAAGCTCTTAGAAAATAGTTTATTAGTTTCTTATTCATTTAAACATACACCAACCATATGACCCAGTAACTTCACTCACGCCTAGATATTTACAGTAGAGAAAATTCAAACTTATTGCTTAAAAACCTGTACATGAATGTTTATCACAAGTCTATTCATGATTGCCAAAAAGAGAACCACCCCAAATGCATCAATGTGAGAATGAATAAGTTTCCATATATTGCAATACTCAGAAAATATAAAAGGACAAATGACTGTTACATACAACATGAATAAAACTCAAAATGTGCTAAGTGAAATAAGCCCATCTCAAAAGGTTATATTTGAATAATTGCATTTATATGACTTCATGGAAAAGACAAAACTGTACCAAAGGATTACAGATCTGTACCAAAGGATTACAGAACTGTACCAAAGGATTATAGATGTCACTCATTTTTAAATTGCCAGGGTTTAGGGGTAGGGATGGGGCAACATGAGAAAAGCTTGGTGGTAATAGAACCATTTAGTATCCTGACCATGGCTTGGTTACATGTACTAAAACACATAGAACTGTACACCAGAAGAGAAAGGAAGTCAATATTACCATGAAAGTGAAGTCACTCAGTCGTGTCCGACTTTTTGTCACCACATGGACTGTAGCCTACCAGGATCCTCCATCCATGGGATTTTCCAGGCAAGAGTACTGGAGTGTGGTGCCTTTTCCTTCTCCAGGGGATCTTTCCAACCCAGAGATTGAACCCAGGTCTCCCGTGTTGCAGGCATACGCTTTACCATCTGAGCCTAAAAAATTACCATAGGTATTTTTTAAATTAGTAACAATAATACTTTAAGTAAAAGAGCAGAGGAGCATGATGGCTACAATGTTCTCTCAACTGGCTCAGAAAAATCTCTGTGTATACAGATTGACAGGCAGAGATAATGGATAGGTAGAATGATAGAGCAAATGGAGAAAAATATACACAACTGGTGAATCTACATAAAAGGTGTAAAACAATTCTTTGTATCATTTTGGCAACTTTTCTGAAAGTTGAAATTACACCCCCTAAAAACTTTCCACAGAAGTATATAAAAAAATACATCTGAAATAAAATATATTTAATAATATTTCCAAAAATATCACATGACATACACTATACCAATTTTTTTATCCACTGCATTCAATGATCTCTCTTCTACATTTGAGCTTCAGAAGTACCATACAGTAAATCTGGAATGGCAAATAGTTTTCAACTTGTGTGCCTATTCTAATCTACTCTTTGTGGGAAGTAGGAGCACTGAGTTGAGGATTACTTAGCAAAGGTCAGGCTCATGGAGGAAGAGTTCTGTTATTGATTCCTGATGCCTGCCATGGGAGCCGACTAAGATTCTACCAGGATGCATTCCAAGAACACCTTTATGAAGCTTATATCATCCTCTTACTGATGACCATATTTCTTCTTAAAAATCACTGCTTAAAGTTATAATAGTCAATGACATTTTTATTAATTAATATACAGGAATACCTTGGAGATATTTCAGTTTTAAGTTCTAGACCACCATAAGAAAACAAATATCACAGTAAAGTAAGTCGCACAAAATTTTTGGTTTCCCAGTGCATATAAAAATTACTTGTGCTTTTACTGTAGTCTGTTAATTGTATTATATAACATTATGTCTAAAAAAATGTGCATAACAATTTTTTAAATACTTTATTGCTTAAAAATGCTAACCATCATTTGAGCCTTCAGTGAGTTATACTATTTCTGCTGACAGAGAGTCTTGCCTCAGTGTTGAGAGTGGTTGACTAATCAGAGTGGTGGCTGCTGAAAGTCTGGGTGGCTATGACAATTTCTTAAAATAAAACAATGATGATGCTTGAATTGACTCACTCTCCCTGGTGTAAATGATTTCTCTGTAACCTGCCATGCTACTTAATAGCATCTTACCCACTGCAGACCTTCTTTCAGGATTGGAACCAATTCTCTCAAACTCTGCCACTACTTTAGCAACTAAATTTATGTACTAATCAAACTCTTTTGTTGTCATTTTAACAATCTTCACCTGGAGTAGGCTCCATCTCAAGAAGCCACTTCCTTTGCTTATCTGTGAGAAGCAACTCTTCATTCGTTCATGTTTGGTCATGTGTGTGTATGCTCGGTCATGTCTGACTCTTTGCAACCCCAAAGACTGTAGCCCCCAGGCTCCACTGTCCATGGGATTTCCCAGGTAAGAATACTAGAGTGGGTTGCCAATTCCTTCTCCAGGGATCTTTGACTCAGGGATCAAACCCACACCTGAGTCTCCTGCCTAGGCAGGCAGGTTCTTTACCACCAGCGTCACTTGGGAAGCCATGTTTGGTCATGACATTGCAGCAATTCAGTCACATCTTCAGGCCCCACTTCTAATTTTAGTTCTCTTGTTTTTTCCACATCTTCAGTTATTTCCTCCAATGAAATCTTGAACCCCTCAAAGTCATCCATGAATGTTGGAATCAACTTCCAAACTGCTATAAATGTTGATATTTTGACCTCTTTCCATGAATCACATATGTGTTCATAATGATATTTGCAATGGTGAATCCTTTCCAGAAGGTTTTCAATTTACTTTGCCCAGATCTATCAGAGGAATCACTATCTATGGCAACAACAACCTTACAAAAGGTATTTCTCAAATCATAAGACTTGAAAGGCAAAATTACTCCTTGTTCAAAGGGCCCTAAAATGAATGTTGTGTCAGTTCAGTTCAGTTCAGTCGCTCACTCGTGTCCGACTCTTTGCCACTCCATGAATCGCAGCACATCAGGCCTCCCTGTCCATTACCAACTCCTGGAGTTCACCCAGACTCACGTCCATCGAGTCAGTGATGCCATCCACCCATCTCATCCTCTGGCGTCCCCTTCTCCCCCTGCCCCCAATCCCTCCCAGCATCACAGTCTTTTCCAATGAGTCAACTCTTTGCATGAGGTGGCCAAAGTACTGGAGTTTCAGCTTCAGCATCACTCCTTCCAAAGAAATCCCAGGGCTGATCTCCTTCAGAATGGACTGGTTGGACCTCCTTACAGTCCAAGGGATTCTCAAGAGTCTTCTCCAACAGCACAGTTCAAAAGCATCAATTCTTTGGCGCCCAGCCTTCTTCACAGTCCAACTCTCACATCCATACATGACCACAGGAAAAACCATAGCCTTGACTAGATGAACCTTTGTTGGCAAAGCAATGTCTCTGCTTTTGAATATGCTATCTAGGTTGGTCATAACTTTTCTTCCAAGGAGTAAGCGTCTTTTAATTTCATGGCTGCAGTCACCATCTGCAGTGATTTTGGAGCCCAAAAAAATAAAGTCTGACACTATTTACACTGTTTCCCCATCTATTTCCCATGAAGTGATGGGACCGGATGCCATGATCTTTGTTTTCTGAATGTTCAGCTTTAAGCCAACTTTTTCACTCTCCACTTTCACTTTCATCAAGAGGCTTTTGAGTTCCTCTTCACTTTCTGCCATAAGGGTGGTGTCATCTGCATATCTGAGGTTATTGATATTTCTCCCGGCAATCTTGATTCCAGCTTGTGCTTCTTCCAGTCCAGCGTTTCTCATGATGTACTCTGCATATAAGTTAAATAAGCAGGGTGACAATATACAGCCTTGATGTACTCCTTTTCCTATTTGGAACCAGTCTGTTGTTCCATGTCCAGTTCTAACTGTTGCTTCCTGACCTGCATACATTTCTCAAGAGGCAGATCAGGTGGTCTGGTATTCCCATCTCTTTCAGAATTTTCCACGGTTTATTGTGATCCACACATTCAAAGGTTTTGGCATAGTCAATAAAGCAGAAATAGATGTTTTTCTGGAACTCTCTTGCTTTTTCCATGATCCAGAGGATGTTGGCAATTTGATCTCTGGTTCCTCTGCTTTTTCTAAAACCAGCTTGAACATCAGGAAGTTCACGGTTCACGTATTGCTGAAGCCTGGCTTGGAGAATTTTGAGCATTACTTTATTAGCATGTGAGATGAGTGCAATTGTGCGGTAGTTTAAGCATTCTTTGGCATTGTGTAGCAGGCTTGAAAACATGAATCTCGTACATCTCCATCATAGCTCTTGGATGACCAGTTGTTTGTCAATAAGCAGTAATATATTGAAAGGGATCTTTATTTTCTGGGCAGTAGGTCTCAACAGTGGGTTGAAAATACTCAGTAAAGCATGCTGTCAACAGTTGTGCTGGCATCCAGGCTTTGTTGTTCCTCTGACAGAGCACAGGCAGAGTAGATAGCATAATTGTGAAGGGCCTTTTCAGGATCTTAAATGAGCATTGGCTTCAACTTAAAGTCACCAGCCACTTTAGCCTAACAAGAGGATCAGCCTGTCCTTTGAAGCTTTGAAGCCATGCACTGACTTATCCTATCTATGAAAGTCCTAGATAGCATCTTCTTCCAATATAACGCTATTTCATCTATATTGAAAATCTGTTTAATGTCGCCACCTTCATTAATTATCTTGGGTAGATCGTCTGGATAACTTGCTGCAGTTTCTTTGTCAGCACCTACTGCTTCACCTCGCACTGGTTCTTTATTTAAGCCTCATGAACCAAACTCGGCTAGCTTTCAATTTTAAATCTGCAACTTCCTCACTTCTCTTAACCTTCACAGAAATGAAGCAAGTTAGGGCCTTGCTCTGAATCAGGCTTTGGCTTAAGGGAATGCTGTGGTTCGTCTGATCTTCTATCCAGACCACTACAACTTTCTCCACATCAGCAATAAGGCTATGCTGCTTTTTTTTTTTTTTTTTTTTTAATCATTCGTGCGTTCACTGAAGTAGCACTTTCAATTTCCTTCAAGAACTTTTCCTTTGCATTCACAACTTGGCTAACTGGTACAAGAAGCCTAGTTTTTAGCCTATCTTTTCAGACTTTCAATATGCCTTCCTCACTAAGCTTAATCATTTCTAGCTTTTGATTTAAAGTGAGAGATCTGTAATTCTTTCTTTCACTTGAACACTTAGAAGGCGTTATACAATTGTTAATTGGCCTGACTTTGATACTGTTGTGTGTCAGGGAATAGGAAGGTCCCAAGGAGAGGGAGAGAGATGGGGGAACGGCCTGTCTATGGAGCAATCAGCACACACACATTTATCAAGTTAATCATCTGATATGGGCACAGTTTGTGGTGCCCCAAAACAATTACAATAGTAACATCAAAGAGCACGGATCACAAATCACCATAACAAATATAATGATAATGAAAAGCTTAAAATATTGCTAGAATTACCAAAATGTGTCATAGAGACATAAAGTGAGCAGATGCTATTGGAAAAAAAATGATGCTGATGAACTTGATCAATGTAGGGTTGCCACAAACATTCAATTTTCAATTTATAAAAAAATACATATCTGCAAAGTGCACTAAGGTAAAGCATAATAAAACGAAGTGAGACTGTACATCTCCTGTGACCCATTGCTAACTGCTAAGGTGCTTCAGTCATGTCCGACTCTGTGCGACCCCAGAGACGGCAGCCCACCAGGCTCCGCCGTCCCTGGGATTCTCCAGGCAAGAACACTGGAGTGGGGTGCCATTTCCTTCTCCACCTGTGACCCATTAAGATAGTTTTAAACAGCTCTTTTGTGTTCATGTGTGCTAAGCCACTTTAGTCGCGTCTGACTCTTTGCAACCCTATGGACTGTAGCCCACCAGGCTCCTCTGTCTGTGGGATTCTCCAGGTGAGAATCCTGGTGTGGGTTGCCATTTCCTTCTCCAGGGGATCTTCCTGACCCAGGGATTCAACCCAAGCTTCTTGCACTGGCAGGCGGATTCTTTACCACTGAGCCAGGAAGCCCAACTTACAATTCTGCCTTTACTTAAAATCTTATATCAGTTACCATTTATCTTTTCATAGCTTTTTACATTTCTTTTTCTCCTTTCTTCATCCACAAATAAATCCTTATTTGATTTTGCCTAAACAGTGAACTTCAACTCATCATACAGACAGTGGGTTCCTGAAGCATAGATTAGATCACATTTATTGACTGCCTATGAACCCGAGTCTACGCTAAGCATGGGAGATGAATAATATGAAGGTTCAAGCCCTACCCTCATAAATTCATGTCCAGAGGGAAAGATAAGTATGTAAACAGATGATTATAATACACTGAACATTTTCTTCTTATCTATAAAATAGAAACAATAATTATACTTACTTCCCAAAGTATGCAGAGGATTAAGTGATATAATAGCTAGTTAAATGCTTAGCATATAGTCTGGTGCATAGTAATCTTATTATAAGCACTGGTCATTAATATAATTAGCTCCCAAGTACCAAGTAGAATGTTATCTGGAAATCTAATTTCCAGACAGTGAATTTACTTTTTCAAGCCACCCAATGTGTCAAGGAATCTTGAACAAAGCCAAAACTTTGAAGTCTATTTACCCAGATCTTCCATAAAGGATTATGATTTTACAAGTAAAATAAACTGTGTCCTTTTAACTCTTTTTCCAGTATGCTTTTGAAGATATTTCCTTGATCAATTTCAGCAGAAGATGATTCCTATTTTCTTCTCAATCATGTGGTTTTTACAGAGGAGCCCAGTGATATAATCCCCACATTCTATTTCACTATACTGTACCCTATAATTCTTGCCAGCATTCACAGCTCAGGCACTTTTTTCCTCTTCCAATAGTCATACATATTTATTGGCATAAAATGAAATCTCTTCTTCAACAAAATGAATTATGAATATTAGATTAAAAAATAATAGCTACAATGAAAGGGCAGTATGGAAAAATAACCCTCAAAACTCCTAACACCCTGAGGATTTGAAAAATAAAATGACATTATGTTTTCCTGAACCCCAAAGATAATCTTTGTGCCCCAAAGAAAGCCTGGAGGATATGGATAAGAATCAAAAACTATCATCCATTTCTAAACATGCCCAGACAAATATGTTTTCTTCAAGCTGCCAAGATAAATGCAAACCAGAAGGTTTTTTTTTTTTTAATCTCACATTATGCCTTTTTATGTGTTCCAAAATTTAAAAAACAGACAGGCTGCCCTTGGAAACAGGAATGCATCGGATTCTTGCAGTGAAGTGGGATGGAAACAACAGAAAGCAAAGACCTGTGTTCTGAAGTGAGCAGTGCACAAAACTGGCTGTGTGATTCTGCACAAGATGCTTAATCACTATGTTAAAGTCACAGAAGTTGGAGATAATGACATCTATTCTTGTCTATCTTGCCTACTGTTGCTACTGAGAACAACAGTATTTGTGCAGCGATCTAAAACCTACCTTTTCCTTCACAAATACCTTTTATCTAGTTACTACAACCCTGTGAACAATGCATTCTTATTATCACTATTATTATTATCATTATTATTACTATCATCATATTCTTTTGACAAATGAGGAAGTTGACATATAAAGAATTTGGGGGACTTCTTCCGTGGTGGTACAGTGATTAAGACTCCACCCTTCCAGTGCAGAGGGCATGGGTTTGATCCCTGGTCCGGGAGTTAAGCTACTGCAAGCTGTACTGTGCAGCCAAAAAAATTTTTTTAATTAACCTGCCTAAGGTCAGAATAAATGATAAGCAAGACTCAACCCAAATCTTCTAACTCTACACCTCTCTTTGACCCACTGGATTATAATTCCTTAAATACAGGATTTCTGGCCATCATGTGCTATTCTGCACTCAGTCTTGTCTAACTCTTTGCAACACTTTGGACTGTACCCCAACAGGCTTCTCTGTCCATGGAATTTCCCAGGCAAGAATACTGGAATGAGTTGCCATTTCCTATTCAAGGGTATCTTCCTGACCCAGGGATCAAACCTGGGTCTCCTGCATTGCAGGAGAATTCTTTACCACTGAGCCATCGGGGACATAGTTTCAGGCCAAGCATCATCCTTGGCACATAATAGCTACTCAGTAAATATGATAAATTGTGAGGAACAGACCATTGTGGGAGGTCTGCTTCAGCAAACGCCACCAGAAAGACAATGAATTCTATAGAATATGAGGAAAGGATCTGGATTTTTTCATTTCTATGATTTAAATTTAATCTAAAATATCACACCAAAGGAATATTTATCTCCTTCATGGCTTTTAGGCCTTCTGTGTTAGGGCCCATTTGGTTGGTTGTGAGGAACAAAGACTCACTCAATGGGGAAAAGTGTCAAATTTCCCTTACAGAAGAATGCCAAAAATCTGTAGAAACTTTCCCAGCCAGGAGATGGAGCTTAATCCCACTAGTCTTGAAGGTGAGTGTGATGACTAATTTTATGTGTCACCTTGACTAACAGGTGCCCAGATATGTGGCCAAACATCATTCTGGGTATTTGCATGAGAGTGTATTTGGATGAGATTAACATTTATATCAGTAGACTGAGTAAAGCAAATTGTCCTCCCCAATGTGGGTGGGCCTTACCCAATCAACTGAAAGCCTGAATTAAACAAAAAGGCTGACCACCCCTTGAGTAAGAGAAAAGATATCCACTATCATTAGTCATTAGGGAAATGAAAATCTAAACCACAATGTGATAGCACTTCATACACACTGCTGCTGCTGCTGCTAAGTCGCTTCAGTCGTGTCCGACTCTGTGCGACCCCATAGATGGCAGCCCACCAGGCTTCCCCGTCCCTGGGATTCTCCAGGCAAGAACACTGGAGTGGGTTGCCATTTCCTTCTCCAATGTATGAAAGTGAAGAGTGAAAGTGAAGTCGCTCAGTCATGTCCGACTCTTAGCGACCCCATGGACTGCAGCCTACCAGGCTCCTCCATTCATGGGATTTTCCAGGCAAGAGTACTGGAGTGGGGTGCCACTGCCTTCCCCATCATACACACTAGGATGGCTATAATAAAAAATATAAATAACTTATATTAGAACAAATACAGATTAATTGAGGGGGGTGGAAATGCAAAATTGTGCAGGCACTGTGGAAAGCAGTTTGGTGGTTCTTCAAAATACTAAACACAGAGCTATCATATGACTCAGCAATTCCACTTCTGGGTATATATACTCAGGAGAACTGAAAACCTATGTTCAAACAAAAACTTGTATATGAATGTTCATGGAAGCATTACTGATAAAAGTCAGGATATAATCAGAGGATACAATCAAAATGTACATCAATTGATGAATAGTAAAGAAAATGCTGTCCAATTGATTAGCGTTTGCTAGAGGAAAGGTGGAAATAAAAGTGACCACTAACAGGCATAGAGAATCTTCTTGGAGTAATGAAGTACTCTGGCATTAGATTGTGGTGATGACTGTTCAACCTTGTGAATTTACTGAAAACAACTGATTTACATGCTTCAAAGGAGTAAATTCCAGTGTATATGAATTATACTTCAAGTTTTTAAAATAGTGTGATGCCAACAATGCAGTGCTTGGAGAGAAATCTACAGCTTTAAATTTATAGAAGTAAGGTCCAATGTGATGTTCTAATTTCCAATCTCATTAATCAAGTAAAAGTATTGCAATTAAAATCATAGTAAAAGGAAAGAAGCAACAGGAAAAATCAAACTGATAAAATATAAAATAACAACAGGGAAAGTCAATGAAATAGAGACTAAAAATTGAGGAAATACAATTATTTGAAAAGAAAAAAATTACAAACCTCTTGCTTAGTTGATCAAGAAATTAACAAAGAACACAGAAATTAACTGTATCAGAAACAAAACAGAAGACTCACTACAGATGGTGCAGACATTGAAAATGTAATAGGAAAATTACACAAAACTTTTGACAATAAACAACTTATATGAAATGGATAAATTCCTTGAAAGACTCATATTACCAAAACTGACTTAAAAATGAAACAGAAAATCTGAGTAGGTATAATTCTAATAAAGGAATTGAATTTAAAATTGAAAACCTTCCCAGAAAGAAAATGCCAGATCCAGATGGCTTTACTGGTGAATTAATAATATCAATCCTACCTAAGGTCCTTCAGAAAACAAAGGAGGGAGCACTTCCCAACTCATTTTATAAGGTCAGCATTACCCTGAAACCAAAAACCAAAGGTATTAAAATAAATTACTAGTTAATATTCCTTATGAATATTAATACAAAAAATTTTAATAAAGTAATAGCAATATGAGCTCAGCAAATATATCTGGAGAAAGGCAATGACATCAGATCTTACCACTTCTATGTAACATTGTACTGAATGTCCCCACCTGTGCAATCAGGAAAGAAAAAGAAACAAAAAGTCTACAGATAGCAAAGCAGAAAAAGAAATGTCTCTTTCTGACGATATGACTACCTATGTAGAAAATCTTTAAAAATCTAAAAAAAAAAAACAAACTATGAACTTGTAAGGGAGTTTAGTAATGTCACAGAATATATGTTAAATGTCAACTGCTATATAATAGCAATGAACAATTTGGAACTGAATATTTTAAAATAATATTTATTGTACAGTAGCATGAAGAAATATGAACTATTTAGGAATCAGCTTAACAAATATTGTGAAAGACTGATATAAAAACTGCATAATATTGTTTAGGAAATTTAAAGAAAATCTAAATAAACGGAGAGACATATCATGTTCATTATTTGGAAGACATGATATTACTGAAGTGTCAGTTCAGTTCAGTCACTCAGTCGTGTCCAACTCTTTGCGACCCCATGAATTGCAGCATGCCAGGCCTTCCTGTCCATCACCAACTCCCATAGTTCACCCAAACTCATGTCCTTCGAGTCGGTGATGCCATCCAGCCATCTCATCCTCTGTCGTCCCCTTCTCCTCCTGCCCCCAATCCCTCCCAGCATGAGTCTTTTCCAATGAGTCAACTCTTCTCATCAGGTGGCCAAAGTATTGGAGTTTCAGCTTTAGCATCAGTCCTTCCAATGAACACCCAGGACTGATCTCCTTTAGAATGGACTGGTTGGATCTCCTTGCAGTCCAAGGGACTCTCAAGAGTATTCTCCAACACCACAGTTCAAAAGCATCAATTCTTCAGTGCTCAGCTTTCTTCACAGTCCAACTCTCACATCCATACATGACCACTGGAAAAACCATAGCCTTGACTAGATGGACCTTTGTTGGCAAAGTAATGTCTCTGCTTTTGAATATGCTATCTAGGTTGGTCACAACTTTCCTTCCAAGGAGTAAGTGTCTTTTAATTTCGTGGCTGCAATCACCATCTGCAGTGATTTTTGGAGCCCAAAAAAATAAAGTCTGACCCTGTTTCCACTGTTTCCCCATCTATTTCCCATGAAGTGTCAAGCCTCCCCAAATTGATTGATAGATTTAATACAATCTCAGTCAAAATCTTAGTTCAGTTATACAGAAATGCAAAGGAACTAGATAGGCCAAGACAATTTTGAATATTAAAACAAAGTTGCTTATGCTACATGGTTTTAAGACATATTATAAAGCTAGAAAAATCAAGACAGTGTGGTGTTGGCATCAGAAAAAACATACAGAAAATAATAATAAAAAAAGAAAAAACACACAGATCAATGAAATAGAATATAAAGTCCAGAAATTGATTTATACATATATGGTCAATTTTTGACAAAGTTTCCAGAGTAATTATGTATGGAAAAGATAATCTCCTTAATGAATGGCATTGAAATGACTGGCTATCCACAAGAAAAAAATGCAAAGCTCAATCCTTACTTCATTGCATGCATCAAAATAAACTTAAAATGGATCACAGGCATATAGATAAAAGTAAAGACTATATAAGTATAAGGAAAAAAATAGGAGACTATCATTTGACCCTGAGTTAAGCAAAGAGTTCTTAGATATGACAGGAAAAATCATCAAAAAAGAATTAAAATTTATAAATTGGACTTTGTCAAAATTGAAAACCTTTACTCTTTAAAAGATATTAAGAAGGTAAATAGGCAAACCACAAACTGGGAAAAATGTTTGAAAAACATATCTCATAAAAGACATACATTCAAAATGTATAGAGAACACTTTTAAGTCAACAAGACAAACAACTCAACTACAAATATGGCAATATCACTATATACCTATTAAGCCAGATGAAAGAAAAAGACGAAAAATCCTGGAGGGAGGGAAGGAAGGAAGGAAAGAAATAAAAAAGAAAATAAACATGATAATATCAAATATTGGCAAAAATGCAGAGAAACTGGATTTCCTGTACATTGCTGGCAGGAATACAAAATGGTGCTGCCATTCTGGAAAATAGTTAGGCATCTTCTGAAATTAAGCATACACTTACCATACAACCCAGAAACTGCCCTGTTGGCCATTTATACAAAAATTAAAATAAAAACCCATGTTTACATAAAAATCTGTACACAAATGTTCACAGCAGCTTTACAAATAGCCAAAAACTAGAACAACCCAAATGCCCAAATGTTTTTCAACGAGTAAATGTTAAAACCCTGATACATCCATCATATTATGAAATTCTATACATATAATATAAAAGGATCAAACTACTGAGAGACACAATGTGTGTAAATATTATGCTGAGTGAAAAAGCCAATCTTAAAAGGTTGGATACTATACGATTTTATATATTTTCAAAGTGATAAAATCATAAAAAACAAACATTGGTACTAAAGGATAGGGACAATGGATTGGATGGGGTGTGTAATGGGGTGTGCTTGAGAGAGTCCTTTTGCAGTGATAGAACAGTTCTGTATCTTGATCATTGTAGCAAGCGCACAAATCTTTGCATAGGCTAAAACTGCATAGAACACACCACACACACACACACACACACACACACACACACAACACACACAGGATTCTTAGGTGGCGCGGTGGTAAAGAATCTGCCTGCCCATACAGGAGATGCAAGAGACGTGGATTCTATCTCTGGGTCAGGATGATCTCCTGGTATAGGAAATGGCAACCCACTCCAGTATTCTTGCCTGGAAAATTCCAGTCAGAGGAGCCTAGCTGGTTACACTCAAGAGTCAGACTCGACTGAGCACACATGAATGCATGCACACACACACACACATATCCACATACATAAATGTAGGTTTATTAAAAATGAAAGCTGAATAAAGTCTGTTAACAGTAATACCAATGTAAATTTCCTAGTGTTGATACTATGTTATAAACTACATAACATGTCACCATTGGAAAACTAAGACATCAGACTTATACTATTTTTGTAACTTCCTATAAGCCCATAATTATTTCAAATAAAAAGGTGTCAAATCAAGAAAGGATTTGAACAGACACTCCTCCAAAGTATATATACAAAGAGCAAATAAGCATTTCATTTAATAATAATAAAGAATAGCAAAATACTCACCGTCATTAATCATCAGGAGAATGCAAATTTAACCACAGTGAAATACCATGCACTAGTATAGCTAAAATTAGAAAGAACAATAATATCAAGTATGGACAAGAATGTGCAAGCAACTGGATCTCTCATACATTGCTGGAGGTACGGCCATTTGGAAATCAGTGGCAATTTCTTTTATTTTATTTTATTTTATTTTTAAACTTTACATAATTGTATTAGTTTTGCCAAATATCAAAATGAATCCACCACAGGTATACATGTGTTCCCCATCCTGAACCCTCCTCCCTCCTCCCTCCCCATTCCATCCCTCTGGGTCGTCCCAGTGTACCAGCCCCAAGCATCCAGAAATCAGTGGCAATTTCTTATAAACAAACATATTCTTACCATATGATTCAGCAAACTAACCCTTAGGTATTTACCCAAGAAAAATAAAACTGCGTGACACAGAGACCTGTACATGGCAAGCATATAGCATAGAACTTTTATTTCTAAAAGCCCAAAACTAGAAATAATTCAAATATTCATTAACAGGAGAGTGAATTAACAAATCTATGTTATATCCATACAGTGGAATAATTAAACAATAAAACTGGTGAATCTCAAAAAAAATTATGCTAAGTAAGAAGATCCAGACATAAAAGAGTACACACTCTATAGTTCCATCTATATGAAAGATTTTAGGAAAGGTAAATTTAATCTACAGCAATAAAGAGAAGATTGATGTTTGCCTGGGATGAAGGGTTAGGGGGAAAAGTGACAGATATGGAAAGAGAACAGAGGAAATTTGGGGGTGCTGGAAATGTTCTGTATCTTGATTGTGTCAATTGTTACATGGATGTGAACATTTATAACAACACATTGTGCTGTACATATACAATGTATGCAATTTTGGGGGTAAAGTATGTTTCAATAAAATTGATTTTTTTTAATGCAGACCTTAAGGTCTTTCTGGAGTTTCAAAATGAGAGTGAGACGTTAAGTCAAAGAAGGTAACAGTTTAAAGTCTCAGTGATTAGCAGAATGATAGTGCTGTTAATAGACCTGTGGCTTTCAAGAATTCTAAACTCAACATGAGCAAAATTGAAATAAAGATCTCATTTCACCATTCAGTACAGTTCAGTCACTCAGTCGTGTTCAACTCTTTGTGACCCAATGAACCACAGCACGCCAGGCCTTCCTGTCCATCACCAACCCCCAGAGTTTACCCAAACTCATGTCCATCGAGTCGGTGATGATATCCAGCCATCTCATCCTCTGTCGTCCCCTTCTCCTCCTACCCCCAATCGCTCCCAGCATCAAGGTCTTTTCCAATTAGTCAACTCTTCGCATGAGGTGGCCAAAGTACTGGAGTTTCAGCTTCAGCATCAGGCCTTCCAATGAACACCCAGGACTGATCTCCTTTAGGATTGACTGGCTGGATCTCCTTGCACTCCAAGGGACTCTCAAGAGTCTTCTCCAACAACACAGTTCAAAACCATCAATTCTTCGGCACTCAGCTTTCTTCATAGTCCAACTCTCACATCCATACATGACCACTGGAAAACCCATGGCCTTGACTAGACGGATCTTTGTTGGCAAAGTAATGTCTCTGCTTTTCAATATGCTATCTAGGTTGGTCATAACTTTCCTTCCAAGGAGTAAGCGTCCTTTAATTTCATGGCTGCAGTCACCATCTGCAGTAATTTCAGAGCCCAGAAAAATAAAGTTAGCCTCTGTTTCCACTATTTCCCCATCTATTTGCCATGAAGTGATGGGACCAGATGCCATGATCTTAGTTTTCTGAACGTTGAGCTTTAAGCCAGTTTTTTCATCCTCCTCTTTTATTTTCATCAAGAGGTTTTTGAGTTCCTCTTCACTTTCTGCCATAAGGGTGGTGTCATCTGCATATCTGAGGTTATTGAGATTTCTCCCGGCAATCTTGATTCCAGCTTGTGTTTCTTCCAGCCCAGCGTTTCTCATGATGTACTCTGCATATAAGTTAAATAAGCAGGGTGACAATATACAGCCTTGATGTACTCCTTTTCCTATTTGGAACCAGTCTGTTGTTCCATGTCCAGTTCTAACTGTTGTTTCCTGACCTGAATATAGATTTCTCAAGAGGCAGTTCAGGCGGCCTGGTATTCCCATCTATTTCAGAATTTTCCACAGTTTATTGTGATCCACACAGTCAAAGGCTTTGGCATAGTCAATAAAGCAGAAATAGATGTTTTTCTGGAACTCTCTTGCTTTTTTCATGATCCAACAGATGTTGGCAATTTGATCTCTGGTTCCTCTGCTTGAACATCTGGAAGTTCATGCTTCACGTATTGCTGAAGCCTGGCTTGGAGAATTTTGAGCATTACTTTACTAGCGTGTGAGATGAGTGCAATTGTGCAGTAGTTTGAGCATTCTTTTGCATTGCCTTTCTTTGGGATTGGAATGAAAACTGACCTTTTCCAGGCCTGTGGCCACTGCTGAGTTTTCCAAATTTGCTGGCATATTGAGTGCAGCACTTTCACAGCATCATCTTTCAGGATTTGAAATAGCTCAACTGGAATTCCATTACCTCCACTAGCTTTGTTCATAGTGATGCTTTCTAAGGCCTACTTGACTTCACATTCCAGGATGTCTGGCTCTAGGTGAGTGATCACACCATCGTGATTATCTGGGTCGTAAAGATCTTTTTTGTACAGTTCTGTGTATTCTTGCCACCTCTTCTTAATATCTTCTGCTTCTGTTAGGGCTATATCATTTCTGTCCTTTATCAAGCCCATCTTTGCATGAAATGTTCCCTTGGTATCTCTAATTTTCTTGAAGAGATCTCTAGTCTTTCTCATTCTGTTGTTTTCCTCTATTTCTTTGCATTGATCACTGAGGAAGGCTTTCTTATCTCTCCTTGCTATTCTTTGGAACTCTGCTTTCAGATGCTTATATCTTTCCTTTTCTCCTTTGCTTTTTGCTTCTCTTCTTTTCACAGCTATTTGTAAGACCTCCCCAAACAGCTATTTTGCTTTTTTGCATTTCTTTTCCGTGGGGATGGTCTTGATTCCTGTCTCCTATACAATGTCACAAACCTCCGTCCATAGTTCATCAGGCACTCTGCCTATCAGATCTAGTCCCTTAAATCTATTTCTCACTTCCACTGTATAATCATAAGGGATTTGATTTATGTCATACCTGAATGGTCTAGTGGTTTTCCCTACTTTCTTCAATTTAAGTCTGAATTTGGCAATAAGGAGTTCATGGTCTGAGCCACAGTCAGCTCCTAGTCTTGTTTTTGCTGACTGTGTAGAGCTTCTTCATCTTTGGCTGCAAAGAATATAATCAATCTGATTTCGGTGTTGACCATCTGGTGATGTTCATTGTAGTCTTCTCTTGTGTTGTTGGAAGAAGGTGTTTACTATGACCATACATGGTCATATGAGCTACTCCATGTTCAAAGTTAGGAGGGGAGACCTCATCCAAGGTAAGGAGCAGCGGCTGTGCTTTGCTGGAGCAGCTGTGAAGAGATACTCAACATCCAAGGTAAGAGAAACCCAAGTAAGATGGTAGGTGTTGCAAGAGGGCATCAGAGGGCAGACACACTGAAACCATAATCACGGAAAAGTAGTCAATCTAATCACATGGACCACAGCCTTGTCTAACTCGATGAAACTAAGCCATGCCCTGTGGGGCCACCCAAGACAGGTGGGTCATGGTGGAGAGGTCTGACAGAATGTGGTCCACTGGAGAAGGGAATGGCAAACCACTTCAGTATTCTTGCCTTGAGAACCCCATGAACAGTATGAAAAGGCAAAATGATAGGATACTGAAAGAGGAATTCCCCAGGTCGGTAGGTGCCCAATATGCTACTGGAGATCAGTGGAGAAATAACTCCAGAAGGAATGAAGGAATGGAGCCAAAGCAAAAACAACACCCAGTTGTGGATGTGACTGGTGATAGAAGCAAGGTCAGATGCTGTAAAAAGCAATATTGCATAGGAACCTGGAATGTCAGGTCCATGAATCAAGGCAAATTGGAATTGGTCAAACAAGAGATGGCAAGAGTGAATTTCGACATTCTAGGAATCAGCGAACTAAAATGGACTGGAAAGGGGGGAATTTAACTCAGATGACCATTATATCTACTACTGTGGGCAGGAATCCCTTAGAAGAAATGGAGTAGCCATCATGGTCAACAAAAGAGTCTGAAATGCAGTACTTGGATGCAATCTCAAAAATGACAGAATGATCTCTGTTTGTTTCCAAGGCAAATCATTCAATATCACGGTACTCTTAAGTCTATGCCCCAACCAGTAATGCTGAAGAAGCTGAAGTTGAACGGTTCTATGAAGACCTAAAAGACCTTTTAGAACTAACACCCCAAAAAAGATGTCCTTTTCATGATAGGGGACTGGAATGCAAAAGTAGGAAGTCAAGAAACACCTGAGTAACAGGCAAATTTGGCCTTGGAGTACGGAATGAAGCAGGGCAAAGGCTAATAGAGTTTTGCCTTTCACCATTAGCCCAAAACTATTCTTTCCTGGGTGTTTCCTATCTCTGTGGATGGCAACCTCAGATGTGCAAGGCAGAGAAGCAGCCAATGTTTTTGACACTTCCCTTTTCTCTTCAGCCCCATATCTAATCAATTGCTCAATCCTTCCAACTGTATCTCCTAAACAGATTTCAAATCTGTTGGCTTCTCTCCAACTCTATTATGACCACACTAGTCCAGTCATTATCTCTCACCTTTATCACTACCACCTACTGAATCTCAATTCAATGCTCAAAATTCTCCAAGTCAGGCTTCAACAGTACATGAACCATGAACTTCCAGGTGTTCCAGCTGGATTAGAAAAGGCAGAGGAACCAGAGATCAAATTGCCAACATCCATTGGATCACAGAAAAATCAAGAGAGTTTCAGAAAAACATCTACTTTTGCTTTATTGACTATGTGAAAGCCTTTGACTGTGTGGATCACAAAAAACTGTGGAAAATTCTGAAAGAGATGGGAATACCAGACCACCTGACCTGCCCCCTGAGAAATCTGTATGCAGTCCAAGAAGCAACAGTTAGAACTGGACATGGAACAGACTGGTTCCAAATTGCGAAAGGAGTAGATTAAGGTTGTATTTTGTCACCCTGCTTATTTAATTGATATGCAGAGTACATCCTGTGAAATCCTGGTCTGGATGAAGCACAAGCTGGAATCAAGATGGCTAGGAGAAATATCAATAACCTCAGATATGCGAATGATACCACACTTGTGGCAGAAAGCGAAGAAGAACTAAAGAGCCTCTTGATGAAAGTGAAAGAGGAGAATGAAAAAGTTGGCTTAAAGCTCATCATTCAGAAAACTAAGATCACTGCATCTGGTCCCATCACTTCATGGCAAATAGATTGGGAAACAATGGAAACAGTGACAAACTTTATTTTCTTGGGCTCCAAAATCACTGCAGATGTTGACTGCAGCCATGAAATTAAGACACTTGCTCCTTGGAAGAAAAGTTATGACCAACCTAGACAGCATATTCAAAAGAAGAGACATTACTTTGCCAACAAAGGTCCATCTAGTCAAAGCTATAGTTTATCCAGTAGTCATATATGGATGTGAGAGTTGGACTACAAAGAAAGCTGAGTGCTGAAGAATTGATGTTTTTGAACTGTGGTGTTGGAGAAGACTCTTGAGAGTCTCTTGGACAGCAAGGAGATCCAACCAGTCCATCCTAAAGGAAATCAATCCTGAATATTCTTTGAAAGGACTGATGCTGAAGCTGAAACTCCAATACTTTGATGCAAAGAACTGGCTTATTTGAAAAGACCCTGACACTGGGAAAGATTGAAGGTGGGAGGAGAAGCGGATGACAGAGGATGAGGTGGTTGGATGACATCACCAACTGGATGGACATGAGTTTGTGCAGACTCTGGGAGTTGGTGCTAGGAGGCCTGGCATGCTACAGTCCATGGGGTCACAAAGAGTTGAACACAACTGAGCGACTGAACTAATCTGATCTGGCCCTTACAGCTGACAATCCAGAGAGAAAAGGATTATCTCTTTCCTGAGAGTTTGAGCAGATGTCCTAATCTAACCTCCTATATTGGTCTGGACTCTGACTGCAAGAGACAGATATTCTACTCAAACTAGATTACTTTTTTAAAAGGAAGTATATTTATTGCATCACATAACCAAGAGGGAATAAACTATTCATGACTGGATCTATAGATTTGTCTGATTTTTTCAGGAATCTGTCTTTCTCTCCAGCTCTTGATTATACTTCCCTCTTGTTGGTTTCAGTCTCGGGAGGCGGGGGGCTCCCTTAAAATAATAGAAAAGATTACTGATATTTTCCCTGCTGATCTGACCTGATGGGTTTATCTTTCCTTTTCTCCTTTGCCTTTAACTTCTCTTCATGCTTTTGAACTATGGTATTGGAGAAGAGTGTTGAGAGTCCCTTGGACTGCTAGGAGATCAAACCAGTCAATCCTAAAGGAAATCAGTCCTGAATATTCATTGGAAGGACTGATGCTGAAACTGAAGCTCCAATACTTTGGCCACCTGATGTGAAGACCTGACTCATTGGAAGAGACCCTAATGCTGGAAAGATTGAAAACGGGAGGAGAAGGAGACGACAGAGGATGAGACAGTTGGGTGGCATCACTGACTCAATGGACATGAGCAAGCTCTGTGAGTTGGTGATGGACAGGGAAGCCTGGCGTACTGCAGTCCATGGGGTCACAAAGAGTTGAACACAACTGAGCAATTGAACTGAACTGAACTGATCTGATCTGGCCCTTACAGCTGACAATCCAGAGAGAAAAGGATTGTCTCTTTCCTGAGAGTTTGAGCAGATGTCCTAGGGAGGATGCTGGTTACTCTCACTTGGGTCACTGCCACTGCTGAACCATACACTCAGGCCAAGAGAACAAAAAACTCTGATCAGTTACATTTAGATGGGTTATTTGCCCACACCTGCAATGGAGGATGCTGTGCTCAGTCATGTCTGGCTGTGTGCAACCTCCTGGACTATAGCCCACCAAGCTCCTCTTTCCGTGGGATTCTCCAGGCAAGAATACTGGAGTGGGTAGCCAGTTCCTGCTCCAGGGGATCTTCACAACCCAGGGATGGAACCCTAGTCTATTGCATCTCCTGCACTGGCAGACAGACTGACAGACACTGAGCCACCTGGGAAGCCCATGTTATGGGGGATGAAAGTGAAACTGAAAGTGAAAGTGAAGTTGCTCAGTCGTGTCCAACTCTTTGCGACCCCATGGACTGTAGCCCACCAGGCTCCTCAGTCCATGGGATTCTCCAGGCAAGAACACTGGAGTGGGTTGCCATTTCCTTCTCCAGGGGATGGGGGATAAGGGAGAGTCAAATTTTGCCCACATCACAGGGAAAGGATTCTCCACAAGCAGAGGGATTCTGTTACCAGAAGTGAAGGGCAAGTATGTGATAAAAATCCTAACTACAAGATTTCGCTTCCATTCTCCTGACAGCGGCTAGTTATTCTATTTTACTTTTTTAAAATTAAGTTATTCTCCTGCTTCAAATCTTTCTATGGCTTTTCATTACTCTTAGAACAAAATTTAAAATCTCCCAGATGGCTCAAAGGCCTTCATGCTCCAAGCCCTTCTTCACCAGACTAAATTTTAAATCACTCTCCCTTCATTCTCTTCCAGAAACCCTATCTTTTGCTCAATTTCTTTAGGAAACATGCCTCCTCACAACCACCTTCCACAGCTACTGATTCCCCTGGACACATTCACAGTACTGCATCAGGGGACACTTAGTCATCTTGAGAGCTCACTTTGAACACGTCTTCATTAATGAAGCTTTCCTGACTTCCCAGATTAGAATGTCTCCAGTTAAACTCACTTGTAGTACCTGAGCATCTCCTTCATAGCACTTGTCTCAATCAAAGTCACATAATCATCAAGGTATTTATTGTTTACTATTTGATCTCTGAGGGCTTCCCAGGTGGCACTAGTGGTAGAGAACCTGCCTTCCAATGCAGGAGATGTAAAGAGATGTGGGTTCAATCCCTGGGTCAGGAAGATCCCCTGGAGTAAGAATGGCAACCCACTCCAGTATTCTTGCCTGGGAAATCCCACGGACAGATGAGCTTGGTGGGCCACAGTCCATTGGGTGGCAAAAAGAGTCAGACACAACTGAGAAACTAAACGACAATCTGATCTCTCCTATTTGAATGATGAAAACTCCATAAGGGCTGAGACTTACTGTCTCTTCACCATGGTAGTCCTAGCACTGAGCCCAGTGACTAGAAGAAAACTCTCAATTTTTTTCTTCAGCAAATGAATAAATTCAGTGAGGAACCAGAAAGGGCTGATAAATTCAGTTTTAGACAGATTAAATCAGAAATGACAAGGCAGGAAGTTAGAAAATTTGCAATAGTTGAAAATACGGGAATTCCATGCTGAATAGAGTCCAATGTTCCACGGGACTAATGTTTAAAAAAAAAAGCAAATATCAAAAATGTATTTTGTTTCCCCAAATGAAGATTGATTTCCACTGAGGTGTTGTGAATTGATGAACCTGAGAGTATAAAAAGCCCCAGAGCATTCTGATACTATTTACTGTCTACACACCTGGTGCTTTACTGACAAGCATGACCCAAACTGGAAGCCAACTGTTGGCAAAAAAAAGGAGGGAAGAACATTGCATAAAGAAACCTGAGGTAATTTTAATTTTATTTACACAGGTCATTCACCTTAGAACTAAAGTCAGATTTAGAGATTCAAACAGCCCCTGTAAAGGGTACATTTTCTGCCTTCCCTCCCCTCAGTAAATAGCTTTCAGAGACACTAAAAGCACAGAAACTAAAAGTACAGAATTTCTTTGTGAGAAGAACCCACTGTTCCGTGTCTTTTTCAACATCCTCTTCTCCTCAGGATCCACTCTATGCCAAACACAAAGGTTTTACTTGTGTAGGGTTATTCTGGGTTTAAGAGTACTTCTCAAGAGAGTAGTCAAAGGGTGTTTCTGTATTTTCCTTCCTGAGGTGTGTGAAGGGGAAAGAAAAAAAAAAAATTCCACAGCTACACTCCCATTCAAAACAGTCCAACAATCATTTTTCTTAATAATATTTATCAGTGAGTGGCTAGAGTCCTGACACTTTTAGGTATGTCAGTTCTTTAGTAAAGAAAAATGAAGCTGATGTTTTAAAAAACAAGCTTTGGTTGTAAAATACAGATATTTGGCTAATTTTAAAAAATTGTAAATGTCCAAACTTAAGGGAAAAACTGATGGGGAGGAGGAAAAGGCACAAGAAAAAGGAAACAGCTGTGCTTTAGATTCACTCCAAAGTTAAACCAAACCCTTACTAAATTTACAGTGTATATTGCGAGTAGCACATGAAAAAACCTCCGGCCCAGGAGAGAAAAGCAGATGAGAAACTCTTAGAAGAGAAGGGTGGGGCTGGGAGGAAAAGAATCAATGTGAGCGCTTCTTTGAAGCTAAAGGTGGACAAGCTTTTCATAGCTTGTCCTCTGAGAATCTTCTCCATTCACAAGCCACATGTGTTGCTTATTGTATTTCCAAAGCGCAACAGGAAAATGAAGATTTAACTTCAGCTGGAACCTTGGTGAGGTCCTTGGCCGTTTGTCCACTCCCTTTCTCCATGTTGAAATCTCTTCTTCCTTCCCCTTTCCTGGCTCTTTGGTTGGACGGAGAGAAGCGGTAGGTCACAGGTTCCTGAAGATCAACAAGACCATCAGTAGCAGCATATTGCATATATGCACAGTCTAAGGGTTCAGAAACAGAGGCAGGTAGGAAGTCCCATGCTAACCAGGCCCATTACCTGATAACTGGACTAGAGGTCATCTGAGTCTGATATTTAAGCATGCTTGGACTGGTCCTTCATTGTTTTCAAACCATCCTTTTGTTCATTAATGCCTAAAATTTCAGGCTTAAAAAGCTAAATTTTGTGGATAAAAAGGCAATTTGGTTAAATTCTAAAAATTGTGTAAATTATTGTTCAGTTCAGTTCAGTTACTCAGTCATGTCCGACTCTTTGCGACCCCGTGAATCACAGCACGCCAAGCCTGTCCATCACCAACTCCCGGAGTTCACTCAAACTCACGTCCATCTAGTCGGTAATGCCATCCAGCCATCTCATCCTCTGTCGTCCCCTTCTCCTCCTGCCCTCAATCCCTCCCAGCATCAGAGTCTTTTCCAATGAGTCAACTCTTCGCTTGAGGTGGCCAAAGTACTGGAGTTTCAGCTTTAGCATCATTCCTTCCAAAGAACACCCAGGGCTGATCTCCTTTAGAATGGACTAGTTGGATCTCCTTGCAGTCCAAGGGATTCTCAAGAGTCTTCTCCAACACCACAGTTCAAAAGCATCAATTCTTTGGCACTCAGCTTTCTTCACAGTCCAACTCTTGCATCCATACATGACCACTGGAAAAACCATAACCTTGACTAGACGGACCTTTGTTGGCAAAGTAATGTCTCTGCTTTTCAATATGCTATCTAGGTTGGTCATAACTTTCCTACCAAGGAGTTAGCGTCTTTTAATTTCATGGCTGCAGTCACCATCTGCAGTGATTTGGGAGCCCAAAAAAATAAAGTCTGACACTGTTTCCACTGTTTCCCCATCTATTTCCCATGAAGTGATTGGACTAGATGCCATGATCTTCGTCTTCTGAATGTTGAGCTTTAAGCCAACTTTTTCACTCTCCTCTTTCACTTTCATCAAGAGGCTTTCTAGTTCCTCTTCACTTTCTGCCATAAGGGTGGTGTCATCTGCATATCTGAGGTTATTGATATTTCCCTGGGCAATCTTGATTCCAGCTTGTGCTTCTTCCAGCCCAGCGTTTCTCATGATGAACTCTGCATATAAGTTAAATAAGCAGGGTGACAATATACAGCCTTCCTATAGTCTTTTTCAGGAAAGAAGTTTTAATCGGTGTGTCAGGAGAGAGAAGAAAGAAATAAGGGGTACTTTTGAACTGTGCTGTTGGAGAAGACTCTTGAGAGTCCCTTGGACTGCAAGGAGATCCAACCAGTCCATTCTGAAGGAGATCAGCCCTGGGATTTCTTTGGAAGGAATGATGCTAAAGCTGAAACTCCAGTACTTTGGCCACCTCATGCCAAGAGTTGACTCATTGGAAAAGACTCTGATGCTGGGAGGGATTGGGGGCAGGAGGAGAAGGGGACGACAGAGGATGAGATGGCTGGATGGCATCACCGACTCGATGGACATGAGTTTGAGTGAACTTCGGGAGTTGGTGATGGACAGGGAAGCCTGGCATGCTGTGATTCATGGGGTCGCAAAGAGTTGGACACGACTGAGCGACTGAACTGAACTTAACTGAATGAACAGCCAAGAGAAAGGGTGTAGAGAAGTCAGGCTAGAAGTAGAGAAGATAAGTTCTGCTTTTTGTTTTTTATTTTTTAATTTATTTTTATAAAAGTCACATAATATAAAATATACTATTTTAACCATATTTAATTGTACAGTTCAGTGGCACTAAGTATATTTACACCCATCTCCTGATTTTTTCATCTTCCTAAATTAAAACTCTGTCCCCATTAAACACCCCATCCCCCTTCCCCACTCCTCCCCAGCCCTGGCCGCAGGCACATACCAATATACTTTCTGACTCTATAAATTTAACTCTTCTAGGAACCTCATGCTGCTGCTGCTGCTAAGTCGCTTCAGTCGTGCCCGACTCTGTGCGACCCCATAGATGGCTTCCTACCAGGCTCCTCCATCCATGGGATTTTCCAGGAAAGAGTACTGGAGTGGGGTGCCATTGCCTTCTCATATTAGAGGATAAAAACCAACTCTGATTTTGTCTCCACTATTGAATTCATATATTTGTAGCTCTTCTCTAAGAGGTCAATGTTAACAGATAACAATAACACACTTCTTCCCTGGTGGCTTAGAGGTTAAAGCGTCTGCCTGCAATGGGGGAGACCTGGGTTCGATCCCTGGGTCAGGAAGTTTCCCTGGAGAAGGAAATGGCAGCCCACTCCAGTATTCTTGCCTGGAGAATCCCATGGACAGAGGAGCCTGGTGCGCTACAGTCCACGGGGTCGCAAAGAGTCGGGTACGACTGAGCGACCTTACTTTACTTTACTTTACACATAATCACGATTAAAGCATCTAGGCGGTACTGAAGCCTGTGCCCTAGAGCCTGTGGCTCCACAAAAAAGGAAAGCACCTCAATGAGAAGCTCCTGCTCCGCAACTAGAGAGTAACCTCCACTTGCCATAACTAGAGAAAAGTCCACCCAGCAATGAAGAGCCAGCACAGCCAAAAATTAATTAATTTTTCAAAAATTCTTTAAGAAGTCTATTCAGTATAATAATATCTATATAAGGAAATGGTTTACTATGGATCCTGACTCAGCCCCACTCCCCAAAAGAGAAAAAATTTCTCCTGGTTACACACATTAAAATAATGCCAACCAGCGTAATTCGGAAGTGAATCATGTATCAGGTTAGTGTAAAAGTAAGTGGTTTTGCATTATTGAACTTTGCCATTTGACATTAATACATTCTTAAATGAATGTGGTTATGTTAATCAAGGCACATTTCTTGCTTTATGTTTTTTTGCTAATGACATTACTTGCTGTTTATTTTATATTTATTTTAGACTAGGGAAATGATGTTAGACAAAAAGCAAATTCGAGCGATTCTCATATGGGTTCAAAATGGGTCATAAAGCAGCAGAGGCAACTCGCAACATCAACAACACATTTGGCCCAGGAACGGCCAACAAGCACACACTGCAGTGACAGTTCAAGAAGTTTTGCAAAGGAGATGAGAGCCTTGAAGATGAGCAATGTAAAGGCAAACCATCGAAAGGTGACAACAACCAGTTGAAAGGATCATCAAAGTTGATCCTCTTATAATTACAACAGAAGTTGCCCCAGAACTCAGTGTCGACCACTGATAGTCATTCAGCATCTGAAGCAAATTGGAAAGGTGAAAAAGCTCAATAACTGGGTGCCTCATGAGCTGACCACAAAGCAAAACAATCGTCACTTCGTAAAGTGTTGTCTTCTCTTATTCTATGCAACAACAATGAATCATTTCTTGATCGGATGGTGATGTGCCACAAAAAGTGGATTTTATGCAACAACAGACAACCAGCGATGACCAGCTCAGCTGCTGAACTGAGAAGAAACTCCAAAGCACTTTCCAAAGCACTTTCCAAAGCCAAACTTGCACCAAAAATAGGTCATGGTCACTGTTTGGTGGTCTGCTGTTGGTCTGATCCATTACAGCTTTCTGAATCCTGGTGAAACCTTTACATCTGTGAAGTATGCTCAGCAAATCAATGAGACACAGTGAAAACTGCAATACCTGCAGCCAGCATTGATCAAGAAAAAGGGCCCAATTCTTTTCCACAACAACACACAACCACACTTCAAAAGTTGAACAAATTGAACTATGAGGTTTTGCCTCATCTGCCATATTCACCTGACCTCTCACCAACTACCACTTCTTCAAGCATCTTGACAACTTTTTGCAGGCAAAATCCACAACCAGCAGGATGCAGAAAATGCTTTTCAAGAATTCCTCAAATCCTGAAACACTAATTTTTATGCTACAGGAATAAACAAACTTATTTCTCATTGGCAAACATGTGCTGATTTTAAAAAGAGTGGATATATGTATATGTATAACCAGTTCATTTTGTTGTACAGCTGAAACTAAAGCAACATTGTAAATCAACTATACTCCAATTAAATTAAAAAAAAAAAAACTTTACGCTAAGCGAAGGAGCCAGGAACAAACAAACAAAATGTGTTCATTGTAATGGTTCCTATTTTGACTAATAAAGAGGAATTTGAGCCTAGTTATAATGATTTCAAATTCACAGTCTGAAACAATAATTATGCTTGCACCAACCTAGTATCACATACATAATGCTAAGGCCTGAATGGTGTCCCACCAAAATTTGTATGCTAAAGCTCAAATCCCCAAGTGATGGTATTTGGTGATGGGACCTTTGAGAGGTACCTGTGGTTAGATGAGGTCATAAGAGTGGGGCCCTAATTTGACAGGATTAGTGTTCTTTTAGAAGTGACACTAGAGAGCTTACTGCCTCTTTCCACCATGTGTAGACACAGCAAGAATGTAACCATCTGCAAGCCAGGAAAAGGGCCTTCACCAGAAAAATTGGCTGGCACCTCCACTTGGGATTTCTCAGTCTCCAGAACTGTGAGAATCAGATTTCTGTGGTTTCAGCCTCCAAGTCAATGGTATTTTGTTATGACAACCCAAGATGACAAATACCAATTTTGGCACCAAGAAGTGGGATACCAAATACCAAAATACCTAAAAACATAGAAGCAAATACCTAAAAACGTAGAAGCAATTTTAGAACTAGGGAGTGTGTGTGCCTCTTTGAGACCCCATGGACTGTAGCCTGCCAGGTTCCTTTGTCCATAGGGATTCTCCAAGCAAGAATACTGGAGTGGGTTGCCATGCCCTCCTCCAGGGGATCTTCCCAAACCAGGGACTGAATCTAGGTCTCCTGCATTGCAGGCGGATTCTTTACTGTCTGAGCCACCAGGGAAGCTCAGAAAGTGGGTAGAGGCTGGAAGAGTTTTGAGGTGCAGAAATATGGATATTAAATGTGATTCCAATGAGAGCTCAGAAAGAAAAAGGGAGCCATGGAGAGAAAACGTCCATCTTCTTAAAGAATACATAAATGATCATGAACAGAATGTTGGTAGAAATACAGATATTAAAGGCCATTCTAGTGAAGCCTCAGAAAGAATGAGGAATAGGTTATTGGAAAGTGGAGGAACAGTGACGCTTGTTCTAATGTGGCAAAACTGGCTGAATTGTGTTTTATGTTTTGTGGCGGGAAGACTTCATAAGCAATGAAATCAGTTAAATTTAACCAAGGAGGTATCTACACAAAGTGTTGAAGGAGCAGTGTGATTCCCTGATTGCTTATAGTAAAATGCAAAAGGAAGGCAATGAATTGAAGGAGGAACTTTTAAACAAAAAAGAACTTAGAGGTGTAGAAAATTCTCAGTCTATCCATATTGAAAAAAAAAAGATAGAGAAAGAGTGTTCTAAACAGAAAATAAGGGTGTGGCTGAACAACCATTAGATAAAAAGATCCTGGGTGTGACTGATGGGTTTAATCAGCCATCTCAGCAGAAGCCAGGAATAGAGATGAGATTATTGACAGGTGGGACTAAAAGAAACAGAAAAAATGGGACAGAATAAAGGAAGGCTATTGGACATTTTAGATCCTTACAGGACGGGATCATGAGCTGGTTGGCTGAGAATATATACTATTCTCAAAGAAAAGTAAAGAATAACCCTAAAGGTGATTTAGATCATTAGCGCTGCTCTTCAGTTTCAAAGGGTGGGACCACCACCTGGGTGTCAACCAGCCAGACGGTCTGCCTAAAGTCTCAGAGGTGGGGACATGCTGCAGAGCCATGGGGTTTGGGGTCCCTGGAGCTTTGGGAGTGGATCTTGCCCAAGAGGGTTAGGACCACCATGCCAGTGGATCCAAAAGGCAGGACCTTGCCCCTGTGGGTCTGGAAGGAGGGCATTCAGTCAAAGAGGAGTCTTAAGATTTAATGGAATTTGTCTTTCTAGGGTTTGGACTTGCTAGGGGGGCATCATGCCTTCTTTATGTTTTATTTCTCTATTTGGGGATGGGAATGTCTATCCTATGCCCATCCCAGCGTTTTATTTTGGAAGCATGTAATTTGTCTGATTTCATCAGTTTATAGCTGGAGATTTTTGTCTCAGGATGAATCATACCTCAAATCTCACCAATTTAGATATCTAAATAAGGCTTAGACTTTAGAGTGGATGCTAGAATGAGTTAAGACTTTGGAGGCTGTTGCATTGATATGAATCTATTTGGCATGCAATAAAGACATGCATTTTGGAGGGCCAGATGCAGAATGCTATGGACTGAATTGCATCCCTACAAAAATCCTGTGCTGAAGCCCTAAACCTCCTGAGATGTTTAGGAGATGGGACCTTTGGGACCTTAGGATTAAATAAGGTCATGGGGGTGGGGTCCTCATTCGATAGGATGAGGGTCCTTATAAGAAGATACACCAGAGCTTTCTAACTCCCTCTCCACCACATGAGGACACAGCAAGAAGGAACCTATCTGCAAGCAAGGAAGAGGCTCTCATCAGGAACTGAGTTGGCCAGCACCTTGATTTTGAACTTTCTAGTTTCCAGTGCTGTGAAAATTAAATCTCCAATGTTTAAGCCTCCCAAACTATGGCATTTTGTTAAGTCAGCCCAAGAAGACTAATACACATACTAACATACATCATACACATATATAATGATTCATAATTGCACTTATCCTACAGACATAACAAGAGACCATAAAGCTATGTGTATAAGAATGTTCACTGCAGCAGTCTGTAATAGAAAAATGAAGGAAGAGCACTATACTAGTGTCCTAGGGTTGCTGTAACAAAATACTGAATGGTGTGAAACAACTAATGTGGTAACTTGGAGTTCTAGAAGTTAGAAGTCTGATATCAAGATGTCAGTAGGACCATGCTCCCCCTGAAATTTGTGGGAATCCTTCATCAGCTCTTCCTAGATTCTAGTGATTTGCTAGAATGCTCTGGCATTCCCTGGCTTGTAGATGCATCACTCCCATCCTCTGTTTTCACATGAAAAACGCAGGTCTCTATATCATCTTCCTTCTGCACATGTTTGTTTCTGTGTCCTAATCTACTCTTTTTATAAGGTCACCAGACATGTTGGATTACAGCCATCGAACTCATTTTAATTTGATTACCTCTGTAAAGACAATTTATAAATAAGATCATATTCTGAGGCACTAGGCTTTAGGACTTCAACATATCTTTTGTAGGGCAGGGGGAAGGATGGTAACATTCAATCCATAACAAATGTAAAAGTCTACCAACAGGGAAATGGAATTCTACATAACCCTACAGCCATTAGGGCTTCCTTGGTGGCTCAAACAGTAAAGAATCTGCCTGCAATGTGGGAGACCTAGGTTTGACCCCTGGGTTGGGAAGATCCCCTGGAGGAGGGCATGGCAACTCTCTCCAATATTCTTGCCTGAAGAATCCCTGTAGACAGAGGAGCCTGGTGGGCTACAGTCCATGGGGTCGCAAACAGTCGGACATGACTGAGCAACTAAGCACACACAGTCATTAGAGAGAGAGAGGTGTTGACCTGGAAAGCTGTCTGAGATATATTATTAAATAGAAAAGGTAAGCATTTCAGACCAATATGTATAAATAACATGGTGTAAAAGATGAAATAATGAAAGTGAGAGAGGAGAGTGAAGAAGATGGCTTAAAACTCAACATTCAAAAAACTAAGATCATGGCATCTGGTCCCATCACTTCATGGCAAATAGATCAGGAAACAATGGAAACAGTGACAGACTTTATTTTCTTGGACTCCAAAATCACTGCAGATGGTGACTGCAGCCATGAAATTAAAAGACGCTGCTCCTTGGAAGAAAAGCTATGACAAACTTAGATAGCATATTAAAAAGCAGAGACGTTACTTGGCCAACAAAGATATGTCTAGTCAAAGCTATAGTTTCTCCAGTAGTCATGTATGGATGTGAGAGTTGGACTATGAAGAAAGCTGAATGCCAAACAATTGATGCTTTTGAACTGTGGTGTCGGAGAAGACTCCTGATAGACCCTTGAACTGCAAGGAGATCAAACCAGTCAATCCTATAGGAAATCAGTCCTGAATATACATTGGAAGGATTGATGTTGAAGCTGAAACTCCAATACTTTGGCCACCTGATGTGAAGAACTAACTCCTTGGAAAAAACTCTGATGCTGGGAAAGATTAAAGGCAGGAGGAGAAGGGGATGACAGAGGATGAGATGGTTAGATGGCATCACCAACTCAATGGACATGAGTTTGAGCAAGCTCTGGGAGTTGGTAATGGACAAGGAAGCTTGGCATACTGCAGTCCATGGGGTCGCAAAGAGTCAGACATGACTGAGTGACTAAACTGAACTGAAAAGACCATGGAATCCTTATCTTAAATCTGGATTTTGTCTTGACTTACCATTTGGAACAAAGCTCACCATAATGTTTCTGAAGAGCAGAAAGTAACACAATGTTGAAATTAACTATACTCTAATAATAAAATTAATTTAAATTTTAAATAAGCAAACATCCCCCATGGTTTCAATGTAAAGAATCCACCTGCAGTGCGGGAGACACAGGTTCCATTCCTGAGTAGGGAAGATGCCCTGGAGGAGGAAATGGTAACACACTCCAGTATTCTTGCCTGGGAAATCTCATGGACAGAGGAGCCTGGAAGGCTATAGTTAATGGGGTCACAAAGAGTCAGAGAGGACTTATCAACTGAGCACACATGCACACAATTATCTATGTTAATATAAATATAATTTAAACTTAGGTGCCATTTTCCACCTTCACTCAATCTATCAGAAAGTATTCACAGTGATTTAATTGACAGATTCTTATCCTAAGTGGGCTTCCCTGGTGCTCAAATGGTAAAGAATACCCTTGCAATGCAGGAGACCCAGGTTTGATCCCTGAGTCAGGAAGATTCCCTAGAGAAGGGAATGGCTACCCACTCCAGTATTCTTGCCTGGAGAATTCCATGGAAGAGGAGTTTAGTGGGCTCCAGTCCAGGAAGTCGAAAAGAGTCAGACATTACTATCACTTTCACTTTTTATTCTAAATACCTAAAAAATCAGTCATCATTATATGTATTCACTTTATAACTATTTATCTATGGCAAGTGGTTCTTGTATTGGCCCCCAAACCATGACAAATTTTCAAAGAGTGTTGCTCTATCGTTTGTGCCTCTATCACAGAATGATTATTAAAAAGCACATAAATAATTATCTGATTGAAGGTTCAGTTAGCCACTTGTTTCCTTCAAGGAGTTTTGGAGATGTGCCATGGTTTTAAACTGTTGCTTCAGTCTGAGTCATGATTTGTTTTTAAAGACTAGAAATTCTAGCACACTGCAGGCACATGAAAATGAATGAAAAAATTGATTTATGTTCTGGTATCAGACAATTTGATTTCTAGAGTCTATTGTCACACATTCTGTGATTAAATTTGTAAGTTCTTTTGAAAATCCAACAGTTATTCAAAATGAAAAAAATAGGCTTCTCTCTGTAACCTTGGCCAAATCACTTAATCTAAAAAAAACCATGTAGCTTCCTCTTCTTTAAAATAGGAATAATAACCTCACATTACTTTCAGACTCGTGTGTCGCAAAGAATGATAGTACATAAAATATTGAGGGCAGGAAGTTTCCTTCCCTTCCCTATTTCTGTTTTAAGGCATCACAAAACAATCACGAAGCAGAGAACAATCCCCCTAGGGGTATTTATCTATGAAGGGAAAAATAGTAATATTATACTTATGAAACCCAGTAAGATGACATGTCAACATTATATGTCCCTGAAATGATAAACAGAGAAATATATAAGATCATTTCGGGATATTCTTGTCAAAAATTCAGAATCTCAATTTAATCTTAAGAAAAAACAAAATAAGAATCATTCTCCAAAGTAATTGGCCAGTACTCATCAGCAATGTCAAGGTCTTTGAAGAAAGAGAAAGAATGAGAAAATGCCACTGATTGGCAAAGAATAAAGACAACTAAATTTAGCATAGAAGTGAAAGTGAAAGTCGCTCAGTTGAGTTCAACTCTTTGCAACCCCATGGACTATACAGTCCATGGAATTCTCTAGGCCAGAATACTGGAGTGGGTAGCCTTTCCCTTCTCCCGGGGATCTTCCCAACCCAGGGATCAAACCCAGGCAGATTCTTTACCAGCTGAGCCACAAGGGAAGCCCAAGAATACTGGAGTAGGTAGTCTATCCCTTCTCCAGGGGATCTTCCCAACCCAGGAATCGAACCAGGGTCTCCTGCATTGCAGACAGATTCTTTGCCAACTGAGCTATCAAGGATCCTGGAATAAAAACAAGACTTTACAGGGAAAAAGTGAAATTTGAATAAGTTTAGTTATTAGTACTGTAGCAATAGTAGTTTCCTAGCTTTGATGTTTATACAATGGTTATATAAGTGTTGACCTTAGAGGAAGCCAAGTGAAGGGTATACAGGAACTCCCTACCTTATATTTGCAACTAAAAAAAAAAAAAATTGTTTCCAAATAAAAAGTTTAAAAAGAAGTATCAGAGAACATATGGACTGAATTTTCTTCCAAAATTTCTATGCCAAAGCTCTAATTTCCAATGTAATGGTATTTGGAGATGAGGCCTTTGAAGGATAATCAGAATTAAATGAAGTCACAGATCAGATTAGTGCCCTTGTGTTAGTCACTCATTCATGTCCTACTCTTTGCAATCCCATGGACTGTAGCCTGCCAGGCTCCTCTATCCATAGGATTCTCCAGACAAGAATACTGGAGTGGGTTGCCATGCCCTCCTCCAGGGCAACTTCCTGATCCAAGGATCAAACCCAGGTCTCCAGCATTACAGGCAGATTCTTTACCGTCTGAGTCACCAGGGGTTAGAGTCCTTACAAGAAGAAAATATGTGTCTCTCTCTCTCTCCTCACTTCACAATCTCTACCACCCCTGCCCCCAAGCATGCACAAAATAGGTCACAGCAAGATGACAGCCATCAAGAGACTTCCTTGGCAGGCCAGTGGATAAGAATCAACTTTGCAAGGCAGGGGATGCCGGTTCCATTCGTGGTCGGGGAACTAAGATCCCACATGCCGCAGGGCAACTAAGCCTTTGTGCCACAACTACTGAGCCCACATGTCACAACTAGGGAGTCCTGTGCTGCAACACGTGATGCAATGAAGATCCTGCGTGCTGCACTAAGACCCTATACTGCCATATTAAAAAAAAAAAAAAAAGATGACAGCCGTCTAGAAGTCAGGAAGAATTTTCACTTGAACCCAACCATACTGGCCCCCTGATTGTGGCCTTCTAGGCTCCAGAACTGTGAGAAAACAGGTATCTGTTGTTTAAGCCACCCATTCTATGGCATTTTGTTATAGTAGCTGGAGCTGGCTCCCACACCAATTAAGCTACTAATTGGAGATTTATATACCTAAGTGCCTTTCACTATCAGTCAGTTCAGTTCAGTCGCTCAGTCGTGTCCGACTCTTTGCAACCCCATGAATCGCAGCACGCCAGGCCTCCCTGTCCATCACCAACTCCCAGAGTTTACTCAAACTCATGTCCATCGTGTCAGTGATGCCATCCAGCCATCTCATCCTCTGTCAACGCCTTCTCCTCCTGCCCCCAATCCCTCCCAGCATCAGAGTCTTTTCCAATGAGTCAACTCTTCACATGAGGTGGCCAAAGTACTGGAGTTTCAGCTTTAGCATCAGTCCTTCCAAAGAACATCCATGGCTGATCTCCTTTAGAATGGACCGGTTGGATCTCCTTGCAGGCCAAGGGACTCTCAAGAGTCTTCTCCAACACCACAGTTCAAAAGCATCAATTCTTCGGCACTCAGCTTTCTTCACAGTCCAACTCTCACATCCATACATGACCACTGGAAAAACCATAGATTTGACTAGATGCACCTTTGTTGGCAAGGTAATGTCTTTGCTTTTTAATATGCTATTTAGGTTGGTCATAACTTTCCTTCCAAGGAGTAAGCATCTTTTAATTTCATGGCTGCAATCACCATCTGCAATGATTTTGGAGCCCCAAAAAATAAAGTCTGACACTGTTTCCACTGTTTCCCCATCTATTTCCCATGAAGTGATGGGACCAGATGCCATGATCTTTGTTTTCTGAATGTTCAGCTTTAAGCCAACTTTTTTGCTCTCCTCTTTCACTTTCATCAAGAGGCTTTTGAGTTCCTCTTCACTTTCTGCCCTAAGGGTGGTGTCATCTACATATCTGAGGTTATTGATATTTCTCCCGGCAATCTTGATTCCAGCTTGTGTTTCTTCCAGCCCAGCGTTTCTCATGATGTACTCTGCATATAAGTTAAATAAGCAGGGTGACAATATACAGCCTTGACGTACTCCTTTTCCTATTTGGAACCAGTCTGTTGTTCCATGTCCAGTTCTAACTGTTGCTTCCTGACCTGCATATAGGTTTCTCAAGAGGCAGGTCAGGTGGTCTGGTATTCCCATCGCTTTCAGAATTTCCCACAGTTTATTGTGATCCACACAGTCAAAGGCTTTGGCATAGTCAATAAAGCAGAAATAGATGTTTTTCTGGCACTCTCATGCTTTTTCCATGATCCAGCGGATGTTTGCAATTTGATCTCTGGTTCCTCTGCCTTTTCTAAAACCAGCTTGAATTATAGTTCAAATCTAAAATAATGTGCTATATATCTCAATTACTACCTAAGGTATTGCCTTTTATTGAATATAGCTATATTCCTACTAAATAATGGGGACTTATTTGGCTCTAACGGCTTCCCTGGTGGCTCAGTGGTAGAGAATCTGGCTGCCAATGCAGGAGATGTGGGTTAGATCCCTGGGTCAGGAAAATCCCTGGGAGGAGGAAATGGTAACCCACTTCAGTATTCTTGCCTGGGAAATCCCATGAACAGAGGAGCCTGGCAGGCTACAGTTCATGGGGTCCCAAAAGAGTTGGACACGACTTATCAACTAAACAACAAAAAATTTGGCTCTAAATTACCATTCTGAGGTCTTTCCTTGATAGATACTTTGTTGTTTTTCTCAGTTTGTCCCAGATCCATTCTCCATCCTGCTCTGTGCCCTAGAAGGGTGATTTCTGTGGTAGGAAACTCCTCATCCTGACTCCAGTCCCTTGCCCTCTGACTTCTGGCTAGAGTGTTGATTCCTCCTGCTTATTGCATCTACTTAGCCTCCTCTGGGTGGTTGGTCCTGCAATAACTATGGGTCTTGTGGAGGCTACTTTCAAGATTAACATTCTCATCTGCTCCAATAACACCCTTTCCTCTCCTCCCTCTGGATCTATAAAGGTAATGGCTTCCTGCTATTATTCACTCCTGGATGTCTTAACATCCCATACTGGGTCCCTTAGTCCCTTATCCACCCACTCGCTGTACACAGTCCTTTTAATAAACACATCTGTTTAAAAATTCCACCGTTACGCAGGATGAATAAGTTCTGGAGATCTAATGTTACTATACAATAGTCATTATGGTGACTCTACTGAATGATATTGTATTATATAATATTTGAAATTTGCTAAAATAATTGATCTTAGGTGTTCTCACTACACATACCCACAGACACACAAATCATGACTATGTGCGGTGATGAATATGTTAATGGGCTTGACTGTGGCAATCATTTCACAATGTATATGTATATCAAAACAACAAATTGTACACCTTTCAGTTCAGTTCAGTTGCTCAATTGTGCCCAGTTCTTCAGGATCCCATGGTCTGAAGCACGCCAGGCTTCCCTGACCATCACAAACTCCCAGAGCTTACTCAAACTCATGTCCAATGAGTTGGTGATGCCATCCAATGACCTCATCCTCTGTCGTCCCCTTTTCCTCCTGCCTTCAATCTTTCCCAGCATCATGGTCTTTTCCAATGAGTCAGTTCTTCACATCAGGTGGCCAAAGTACTGGAGTTTCAGCTTTAGCATCAGTCCTTCCAACGAATATTCAGGGTTGATCTCCTTTAGGATGGACTGGTTGGATCTCCTTGCAATCCAAGGGACTCCCAAGAGTCTTCTCCAACACCACAGTTCAAAAGCATCAATTCTTCAGCGTTCAGCTTTCTTTATAGTCTAACTCTCACATCCATACATGACCACTGGAAAAACCATAAATTTGACTAGATGGACCTTTGTTGGCAAAGTAATGTCTCTGCTTTATAATATGCTGTCTAGGTTGGTCATAGATTTTCTTTCAAGGAGCAAGCATCTTTTAATTTCATGGCTGCAATCACCATCTGCAGTGATTTTGGAGCCCAAAAAAACAGTCTCTCACTGTTTCCATTGCTTCCCAATCTATTTGCCATGGAGTGATGGGACCAGATGCCATGATCTTAGTTTTCTGAATGTTGAGCTTTAAGCCATCTTTTTCACTCTCCTCTTTCACTTTCATCAAGAGGCTCTTTAGTTCCTTTTCACTTTCAGCCATAAGACTAGGGTCATCTGCATATCTGAGATTATTTATATTTCTCCTGGCCATCTTGATTTCAGCTTGTGCTTCATCAGACCAGCATTTCACATGATGTACTCTGCATATAAGTTAAATAAGCAGGGTGACAGTATACAGCCTTGACGTAATCCTTTCCCAATTTGGAACCAGTCTGTTCTTCCATGTCCAGTTCTGTTGCTTCTTGACCTGCATGCAGGTTTCTCAGGAGGCAGGTCAGGTGGTCTAGTATTCCCATCATTGAAGAATTTTCCAAGTTTTCTGTGATCTACACAGTCAAAGGCTTTGGCATAATCAATAAAGCAGAGATAGATGTTTTTCTGAAATTCTCTTGATTTTTCTATTATCTAATGGATATTGGCAATTTGATCTCTGGCTCCTCTGCCTTTTCTAAATCCAGCTTGAACATCTGGAAGTTCACACTTCATGTACTGTTGAAGCCTAGTTTGGAGAATTTTGAGGATTACTTTGCTAGCATGTGAGATGAGTGCAATTGTGCGGTAATTTTGACATTCTTTGGCATTGACCTTCTTTGGGACTGACCTTTTCCATCCTGTGGCCACCGCTGAGTTTTCCAAATTTGCTAACATATTGAGTGCAGCACTTAACAGCATCACCTTTCAGTATTTGAAATAGCTCAACTGGAATTCCATCCCTCCACTAGCTTTGTTCGTAGTGATGCTTCCTAAGGGCCACTTGACTTCGCATTCCAGGATGTCTGGCTCTAGGTGAGTGATCATACCATCGTGGTTATCTGGGTCATGATCTTTTTTGTATAGTTCTTCTGTGTATTCTTGCCACCTCTTCTTAATATCTTCTGCCTCTGTTAGGTCCATATCATTTCTGCCCTTTATTGTGTCCATCTTTGCACAATGTTTGAAATGTTCCCTTGGTATCTCTAATTTTCTTGAAGCGATCTCTAGTCTTTCCCATTTTATTGCTTTCCTCTATTTCTTTGCATTGATCACTGAGGAAGGCTTTCTTATCTCTCCTTGCTATTCTTTGGAACTCTGCATTCAGATGCTTATATCTTTCCTTTTCTCCTTTGCCTTTAGCTTTTCTTTTCTCAGCTATTTTTAGGCCTTTTCAGACAACCATTTTACCTTTTTACATTTCTTTTTCTTGGGGATGGTTTTGATCACTGCCTCCTGTACAATGTCATGAACCTTTGTCCACAGTTCTTCAGGCACTCTATCAGATCTAATCCCTTGAATCTATTTGTCACTGTATAATCATAAGGGATTTAGTTTAGGTCATTCCTGAATGGTCTAGTGGTTTTTCCCAACTTTCTTCAATTTTAGTCTGAATTTTGTAATAAGGAATTTGTGATCTGAGCCAGTCAGCTTCCAGCCTTGTTTTTGCTGACTGTATAGAGCTTCTCCGTCTTTGGCTGCAAAGAATATAATCAATCTGATTTCGGTATTGACATGATGTGTATGTGTAAAGTTTTCTCTTGTGTTGTTGGAATAGGGTGTTTACTATGACCAGTGTGTTCTCTTGGCAAAACTCTGTTAGCCTTTGCCCAGGTTCATTCTGTACTCCAAGGCCTGTTACTCCAGGTATCTCTTGACTTCCTACTTTTGCATTCCAGTCCCCTATAATGAAAAGGACATCTTTTGGGGGTGTTAGTTCTAGAAGGTCTTATAGGTCTTCATAGAACTGTTCAACTTCAGCTTCTTCAGCATTACTGTTTGGGGTATAGACTTGGATTACTCTGATATTGAATAGTTTGCCTTGGAAACGAATCAAGATCATTCTATTGTTTTTGAGATTGCACCCAAGTACTGCATTTTGGACTCTTTTGTTAACTATGAGAGCTAATTCATTCCTTCTAAGGGATTCTTGCCCACAGTAGTAGATATAACGGTCATCTGAGTTAAGTTCACCCATCCCAGTCTATTTTAGTTCACTGATTCCTAAAATGTCGATGTTCACTCTTGCCATCTCCTGTTTGACCACTTCCAATTTACCTTGATTGATGGACATAACATTCCAGGTTCCTATGCAATACTGTTCTTTACAGCATCGGACTTTACTTCCATCATCAGACACATTCACAACTAGGTGTTGTTTTTGCCTTGGCTCTGTCTCTTCATTCTTTCTGGAGTTATTTCTCCACTGATCTCCAGTAGCATACTGGGCACCTATTGACCTGGGGAGTTCATCTTTCAGTGTCCTATCTTTTTGGCTTTTCATACTGTTCTTGGGGTTCTCAAGGTAAGAATACTGAAGTCGTTCGCCATTCCCTTCTCCAGTGGACCACATTTGGTCAGAACTCTCCACCATGATCCCTGTGTCTTGGGTGGCCCTACATGGCATGGCTCATAGTTTCATTGAGTTAGACAAGGCTGTGGCCCACACAATCAGTTTGGTTAGTTTACTTGTGATTGTGGTTTTCATCCTGTTTGTACTCTGATGGATAAGGATAAGAGGCTTATGGAAGCTTCCTGATGGGAGAGACTGACTGAGGGGGAAACTTTTGTCTTGTTCTGACGGGTGGGGCCATGTTCAGCAAATCTTTAATCCAATTTTCTGTTGATGGACTGGGCTATGTTCCCTCCCTGATTTTTGATCTGAGGCCAATCTATGGTGGAAGTAATTAAGATAATGGCAACCTCCTTCAAAAGGTCCTGTGCACACACTGCTGTGCTCAGTGCCCCCAACCTTGCACCAGGCCACCACTGGCCCACGCCTCTGCGGGAGGCTCCTGGACACTCATGGGCAAGTCTGGCTCAGTCTCTTGTGGGGTCACTGCTCCTTTCTCCTAGATCCTGGTGTACACAAGATTTTGTTTGTGCCCTCCAAGAGCCTGTTTCCCCAGTCCTGTGTATGTTCTGGTGGCTCTATGGTGAGGTTAATGGTGACCTCCTCCAAGAGGGCTTATGCTATACCTTGGCCTGCTGCACCCAGAGCCCCTGCCCCTGAAGCAGGCCACTGTTGACCCATACCTCCACAGGAGACACTCAAACACTCAAAGGCAGGTCTGGCTCAGTCTCTGTGGAGTCTCCTGGTGTGCACAAGATCTTGTTTGAGCCCTTCGAGTGTCTCTGGTGGGTATGGGGTTTGATTCTGAACATGATTTCACCCCTCCTACCATCTTGCTGGGGCTTCTCCTTTGCCCTTGGACATGGGGTATATTTTTTTTGGTGGGATCCAACATTCTCCTGTCGACGGTCGTTCAGTAGTGAGTTCTAATTTTGGAGTTCTCTCAGGAGAAGATGTGCACATGTATTTCTATTCCACCATCTTAAATGTTCCTGCTTCTGTTAGGTCCATACCATTTCCATCCTTTATTGTGCCCATCTTTGCACAATGTTTGAAATGTTCCCTTGATATCTCTAATTTTCCTGAAGCGATCTCTAGTCTTTCCTTTTCTATTGTTTTCCTCTATTTCTTTGCATTGATCACTGAGGAAGGCTTTCTTATCTCTCCTTGCTATTCTTTGGAACTCTGCATTCAAATGGGTATATCTTTCCTTTTCTCCTTTGCCTTTAGCTTTTCTTTTCTCAGCTATTTTTAGGCCTCCTCAGACAACCATTTTACCTTTTTACATTTCTTTTCTTCAGGGATGGTTTTGATCACTGCCTCCTGTACAATATCATGAACTGATAGACAGAGTGCCTGAAGAACTATGGATGGAGGTTCATGAAGGTTCGTACACCTTTAATATATACCAAATTTTTCTAGTCAATTATGTCTCAATAAAGCTGAGGAGAAAAAAATTCCTACTGAGTGTGCTGTCCCTTTCTTGGAACAGATATGCCACTCAAAATCATTGAGGGGTTTTGATAGGCTTTCTTTCTTTCTTTCTTTCTTTTTTCTTAGAGTCACAAGTACTTTTAACAAGTACTCTTAGTCACATAAAGTAACATCATGAGTTATACTCACTACAAACATCATCATTTATTGTTATCATTATATAGTGATTTTGAGATGATCTTTTATGGAAATTTGAAGCTTTCCTACTCTAAAGACATTCCACTAAAGCTCCTTAGAGAAATATATCCAGTTCTAGTGATAATCTTAGCTACAAAACACAGGAAAAATGAAAATACCTATTGAAAAATATAATATCTACTAAATGGAGGCTGTGTGCTGAGGGGTTTGGCGGAGTTGGTTTCCTATCCTAGTCCCAGGCCTTAATAACTGCATTATCTAGGGCTACTTATTCTCTCTGTGTCTCAGTCTCTTCATGTAAATTAGACAACAACCTACCACAAAGAGGTGTTGCAAGGATTTGAGGTGATCTAAAGTTAGCTCTTAAGCATAATGCTTACACATAATAAGTACTTGTATTTTTTTATTTATTGAATAGGCCTATTCCTTTTAGGAAAATGCTTATTCTGTTGCTATTTTATATTTGGCTTTCAGTGTAATTTAGATTGGATTTAGTGCCCTTCATGTAAAAAAAAAGTTCCTGTGAAAGATTTAATATTTAAATTTTAAATACTCTTAAACCTTCCAGTGGGAGAAGGAAATGGCAACCCACTCCAGTATTCTTGCTGGAGAATCCTGAGGACAGAAGAGCCTGGAGGGCTGCTGTCCATAGGGTTGCACAGAGTCAGACATGACTGAAGCAACTTAGCAGCAGCATGCAAGGTAATGGATATGTTAACTAACCTTAATGTAGTAATTACTTCATAATATATACATATATCAGATCATCGTGTAGTATACCTTAAGCTTATAGTATGTTATTTGTCAATTATATAGGAATCCCTGTTTTCTGAAAGTTTGCTTTAAGCCACTTAGCTTTAACAAAAGACCTACATTGGTACCTGTTTTTACCAAATGAAAGAAATCCAATAAGGATTTTCACTTTTATGAAAAAAGGAGAAAAGCAAAAATAGCAATAGTGTTTTTCAATAAGCCATGATAGAGGCCCAGCACCCCCAGAGCAGTGGGAGGGGCGTCACCAAGCTCCTTCCCTGGGAATGACACAGAGCATCTCAGCATCAAGCCACCATGGCTTTGAACTGTATCTCTGAGCATCTGCACTTTACCTCTATTTACTTTATGCATCTGTTAACAAGATTATCCTAAGGGAGTTGCTGCCTTGCTTTACATCCTTTTAACTTATGGAATGTTTCATAGGAAAGTTCTGCTTTCATATAGCAGGGGAAACCTGTATCTCAATAAAATTAGAAAAAATACTAAACAAGAAAGGTTTGGTAGAGCTCACTGGCACAATATACAAGTGAGTCAATTACTTGGAAAATGTAAAACACAGATAACTATTTTTTCCTCTTCAAAACTCCCTTATACCCTTCCTTATCATAGGTAAATATCCACGAGAGCCTAGACATGGTATGGGACATCCTTAGAGCATCTTGTTTGCAAAGAGAAAGGGACAGCTGCTCAAGTATTTGAAGAAAATCCAACTCCAACTCCTGTTTGGGTAGGGAGGTGGAGACAGCAGAGCACTCTAAAAATAGTATTGATTATCTTCCTTTTCTGAAATCATCCTACCCTGGAATAAAAGGAAAGCTGATCAGGATCTCCATTTTAATTTTAGATGGCCTTATTTTCAGATATTTATGGTAAAGAAATATACTCTGCTTTTCCCTTTATTACAAAAGGAGTGCATGTGTGCATACTAAGTTGCTTCAGTTGTGTCTGACTCTTTGTGACCCAATGGCCTGTAGCTTAACAGGCTCCTCTGTCCATGGGATTCTCCAGGCAAGAATACTGGAGTAGGTTGCCATTCCCTCCTCCAGGGGATCTTCCCAACACAGGATCAAATCTGTGTCTCTTACATCTCTTGCATTGGCAGGCGGGTTCTTTACCACTAGTGCCAGCAGGTACTTCCTTGTAATAAATTCAAAAATACTTAAGGATGTAAGTAAAAAATTGATAGTTGTCATCTCAAAACATACTTTTAAATTCAGATACCTCTCTTCTACTTCCAACTTCATCTTCATGAGTATCAGTTCAGCTCAGTGGCTCAGTCATGTCAGACTCTTTGCGAACCCAAGAACTGCAGCACACCAGGGTTCCCTGTCTATCACCAACTCCCAGAGCTTACTGAAACTTATCAAGTCAGTGATGCCATCCAACCATCTCATCCTCTGTTGCCCATTCTCCTCCTGCCTTCAATCATTCCCAGCATCAGGCTCTTTTTCAGTGAGTCAGTTCTTCACATCAGGTGGCCAAAGTATTGGAGTTTCAACTTCAGCAGGGGCAGGGGCTCTGGGTGCAGCAGACCTGGGTATGGCATAGGTCTTCTTGGAGGAGGTTGCCATTAACCCCACCATAGAGCCACCAGAACATACACAGGACTTGGGAAACAGGCTCTTGGAGCACACAAACAAAATCTTGTGTACACCAGGAGACTCCACAGAGACCGAGCCAGACCTGCCTTTGAGTGTTTGAGTGTCTCCTATGGAGGCATAGGTCAGCAGTGGCCTGCTGCAGGGGCAGGGGCTCTGGGTGCAGCAGACCAGAGTATAGCATAAGCCCTCTTGGAGGAGGTCGCCATTAACCCCACCATAGAGCCACCAGAACATACACAGGACTGGGGAAACAGGCTCTTGGAGGGTGCAAACAAAATCTTGTGTACACCAGGACCTGGGAGAAAGGAGCAGTGACCCCACAAGAGACTGAGCCAGACTTTCCCATGAGTGTCCAGGAGTCTCTGGTGGAGGCGTGGGTCGGCGGTGGCCTGCTGCAGGGTCGGGGGCACTGAGCACAGCAGTGTGCGCACAGGACCTTTTGAAGGAGGTTGCTATTATCTTCATTACTTCCACCACTGGTTGGCCTCAGGTCAAACAACAGGGAGGGAACACAGCCCAGTCCACCAACAGAAAATTGGATTAAAGATTTACTAAGCATGGCCATGCCCATCAGAACAAGACTGAGTCCCCCTCAGTCAGTCTCTCCCATCAGGAAGCTTCCATAAGCCTCTTATCCTTATCCATCAGAGGGCAAATAGGATGAAAACCACAATTACAGAAAACTAACCAAACTGATTGTGTGGGCCACAGCCTTGTCTAAATCAATGAAACTATGAGCCATGCCATGTAGGGCCACCCAAGACACACAGGTCATGGTAGAGAGTTCTGACCAAACGTGGTCCACTGGAGAAGGAAATGGTGAAGGACTTCAGTATTCTTGCCTTGAGAATCCCATGAACAGTATGACTCAAGAGTATATTAAAACACAAATCAAAATAATAACAAGGGGAGTCAGATTGCCTTACTTTAAAATTATCTTAAAAAGTGAATTAAGGTAAAATTCAACTGAAATAATTCTATCTATATGAAAATTCAATATTTATTCATTCAACAAACTGATGTTTCTGATAGGGATACAATAGAAGAGTTACACAGGTCACTACAGAAGTCCCAGAAGGGGATTACAGATAGAGAGGGAAACCTAAGGAACTGGGAGACCACTATAAGTTAATGATCACTCAAGAAAACTATCAGAACATGGTGGAATGAAGTAGACCTGCTTAACTATTGTTATTGTTCAGCTGCTCAGTTGTGTCTAACTCTTTGCAATCCCATGGACTAGAGCACACCAGGCCTCCCTGTCCTTCACTATTTCCCAGAGCTTACTCAAACTCATGTCCATTAGGTGGTGATGCCATCCAACCATCTCATCCTGTCATCCCCTTCTCCTCCTGCCCTCAATCTTTCCCAGCATCAGGGTCCTTTCCAGCGAGTTAGCTCTTCACATCAGGTGGCCAAATTATTGGAGCTTCAGCTTCAGCATCAATCCTTCCAATGAATATTCAGGGTTGATTTCCTTTAGGATTGACTGGTTGGATCTCCTTACTGTCCAAGGGACTCTCAAGAGTCTTCTTCATCTCCACAGTTCAAAAGCATCAATTCTTTGGCATTCAGCCTTCTTTACAGTCCAACTCTCACATCCATATGTGACTACTGGAAAAACCATAGCTTTGACTAGATGGACCTTTGTTGGCAAAGTGATGTCTCTGCTTTTTAATATGCTGTCTAGGTTTGTTACAACTCTTCTTCCAAGGAGCAAGTGTCTTTTAATTTCATGGCTGCAACCACCATCTACATTGATATTGGAACCCAAGAAAATAAATTCTGTTACTCTTTCCATTTCTTCCCTATTATTTGCCATGAAGTTATGGGACTGGATACCATGATCTTAGTTTCTTGAATGCTGAGTTTTAAGCCAGCTTCTTCACTCTTCTATTTCACTTTTATCGAAAGGTTCTAAAGCCATGAATAAAAGCAGGATATATGCCCCAACCCACTAAATGAAAGAAAAATGTTATCGCCCTTCTACTGATTTAAATAAGCGCCATGATAATCCTAGTTTGACCTCATAAGGTCAGACATTCTCCTGCCCGATAGGAGCTAGTGATACAAGCCTGACTTCTACTTGAAGAAGTCAGTCTTTAACCCTCCCCCACTTACCTTTGATTATAAAATTGTACCCCATTCAATCCTGGGATCAGAGCTCCCTTGCCTGTCCACTTGTATCTCTTACAAGTGTCCTATATTAATATATCTATGGGTTTGCTAAGTCTCTTCAGTTGTGTTTGACTGCAACCCTATGGACTATAGCCCCCATCACTTTGCCTCTCTCTGAATTCATTCAGCACCAAGACACAACGAACTTAAGGAGCTTCATTAAGTCCTGAAACCAGGTGTGTGATCTCAGCTGGAAGATCAAAGGTTTTAGCTGGGTTTGAGTCCTTGCACATGGTTTCAAGTCCTGATCTGAGGAGAACAATTTCATTTCCACCACAGTCTTGGCCTAGCTGAACTCTGGCTGCTTCTGGTAACTCTCCTCCCCATGGTCTTCTCACCTCCTTTTACCTTTGACCTGAATTTATATAAACTGCTATTTCCAAACCAATTCACCTCTTCCGCCCCTCAGACTCTACAGCCTTTCTGAGGTTATTCCAGGCAACTTGACCAGCACCTGCCCTCCTCACAGCACCACCTGTGATCTCTTCAGTTCCTCAGCTGCAGAGCAGCACAGAACTCACTGTCTTCCTCTTCACTCTGTCTCCATCCCCTGTGACTGCATCACTTACACACTATCCCATTCAACACCATGCCTTCTCAGTCTTGACCTTTTTCTCTCCAATAATCCTTTATCTTCTTCCATTTAATCCTCTTGGACTTCCCTGTAGCTCAGAATCTGTAGTGAGGAATCTGCCTGCAACACAGAAGACCAGGGTTCAATCCCTGGGTTGGGAAGATCCTCTGCAGAAGGAAATGGCGACCCACTCCAGTATTCTTGCCTGGAGAATCCCATGGACAGAGAAGCCTGGCGGTCTACAGTCCATGGGGTTGCAAAGAGTTGGACACAACTGAGCAACAAACACTACACTACACTATTTAACCCTCTCAACCCTAAAGTCAAAACTTCTTATTGTTACCAATCATCACATTACCTCCTAAAAAGTGGCCTCATACCCTTCCCTTCCTCCCAGTGTGTTTACTCTGGTACCCATCTCAAAAATACTTTGGCCTCACTGAGAATTCCTATCTACTAACCCTGCAAGTTTTTCAGTATCTGTTATTCACTTTGTGGCTTCACATCCCTCTTTTCATTAATTGTCTATTTCTGCCCAATAAAACGTAAGCTCAGTGAGGACTTTTTCACTCATATCTCTAGCATCAGGAACAGAACCATGCCTAGGTACAAACAAAGCACTCAATAAATATTGGACACATAAATGCCTCCTGTGGGACAAGTATTTGGCAAGGATAAAGGAACAAAAAAAGCCTCTCCTCTCAACAAGTTCAAACAAATATATATCGTGCATATGTACTAGTGCAGCCACACAAATTTCAACTATTTTTACGTGAACCAACTACTTGTTCTTAGCCTATTTTAAAAATAATTTTACATTTCGTTATTCTAGTGTCCTTGTACTGAGTTTGGCAAGTCTCTCACTAGCAAGAAAATCTTTGAACTTTTCAAACATATATTTTAGGTGCAACAAGTAATAGTGTAAGGCATTTGCTGCTACTTCAGTAGCAGCTTCAGTCGTGTCCAACTCTGTGCGACCCCATAGACGGTGGCCCACCAGGCTCTGCTGTCCCTGGGGTTCTCCAGGCAAGAACACTGGAGTGGGTTGCCATTTCCTTCTCCAATGCATGAAAGGGAAAAGTGAAAGTGAAGTTGCTCAGTCGTGTCCGACTCTTCGCGACCCCATGGTCTGCAGCCTACCAGGCTCCACCATCCATGGGATTTTCCAGGCAAGAGTACTGGAGTGGGGTGCCATTGCCTTCTCCAGTAAGGCATTTAGAACCCTGTAAAGATTTAGAAGTTTTTTTTAATCCATCTTGTACAAATAATCTGTCAACCCAAAAGGCATCAGGAAGTGATTATTTTAGCAATGCACAAAAAAGGACAGTATCCAGGTGTTAAGGGTTTCATATTATTCCCATCTCTGGCTCCAATGAGAGTTCAAATGGCACATTGTGCAAAAGTAGAAAGACATGTTTTTGCCATTTCCTGGAAAAAAACACAGTAATAACTATACAAATCCACAATGACTACAAGCATGAATGGCTCTCACTAACGTACAATTTTGCAATTTAAGTGTTGGTTTAACCCATTATTTCCAAAACGTATTTGATCATGGAATCTTTCTTCATGCCATTCACATCTATCATATGTAACAAACATTTTCTGATATATAATTTGGAAAGTATTGCTCTAGGATACCATAGAAAGTGAGTAGTATTAGGCCTATGGCTTTCATTTTCAATTTTATATACTTGCAGTATTCTCTGAGGGTTTTTCTTCCAAGGAGTAAGCACCTAGATAGTATATTGAAAAGCAGAGACATGACTTTGCCAACAAAGGTCCGTCTAGTCAAGGCTATGGTTTTTCCAGTGGTCATGTATGGATGTTAAAGTTGGACTGTGAAGAAAGCCAAGCACCGAAGAATTGATGCTTTTGAACTATGGTGTTGAAGAAGACTCCTGAGAGTCCCTTGGACTGCAAGGAGATTCAATCAGTCCATTCTAAAGGAGATCGGTCCTGGGTGTTCTTTGGAAGGGATGATACTAAAGCTGAAACTCCAGTACTTTTGCCACCTCATGCCAAGAGTTGACTCATTGGAAAAGATTCTGGTGCTGGGAGGGATTGGGGGCAGGAGAAGGGGATGACAGAGGATGAGATGGCTGGATGGCATCACTGACTTGATGGATGTGAGTTTGAGTGAACTCCAGGAGTTGGTGATGGACAGGGAGGCCTGGCATGCTGCAATTCATGGGGTTGCAAAGAGATGGACACGACTAAGCGACTGAACTGAACTGAGGGTTTTACCTAGAGTCATATGGACTTGGATTTGATTCCTAGCTCTGACACTAACTTAGATCAATTATCTTCTTTATAAAATGCAAATAACAATAGTGTTAGCCTTGTCAAGAGACTTTGGTTGGTTCTTGATATATACTAATTCTAGTAATAATATTCTTTAGGCCATGTACAGATATATAGAGGCCATGCTCTAGATGTATAGAGTAAAATTACATAATGGGAGGTACGTTTAAATGAGGAAGCACAGCTGTGAAGGAGTAATTATAAAAGATAAAAATCAACTAGATTTTGTCATAAATTTATTTTTACAAAAACAAAATAGTTTTATTTAGTATTGTAAGCAGAATTTATGAGCTCCTCAATAGACAGCATATACAAAACAAGTATATTTTTCTTTCTGTATATTTTCTGTATATACCCAGAAAAGAAAACCCAAATTTTTTAAGTATGTATTTCATACTTCTGCCATATCAAGTGTACATACTCCCATATCCACATGCTATGGGTCATATAATCTCCTTGTCAGGTAAAGACATTGCTAATACAGTTTAGAGACCATCCCTTGGTCAATGGACCAGACAAGCCAGCATTGCAGTTTACTGCAAATTAATTAATGTATTAATTACCCCAGGATCTCAGGGATGTGTTGATCTAACTGCAATGAAGCTGGACCAATTCATAAGCCTTTTGTTATGTATCCAGTTGCTCCCATGCACAGTACAATATAAATAAAACAATTTGTTGCTGCTGCTGCTGCTAAGTCGCTTCAATCGTGTCCGACTCTGTGTGACCCCATAGACGGCCTCCCACCAGGCTCCCCCGTCCCTTGGATTCTCCAGGCAAGAACACTGGAGTGGGCTGCCATTTCCTTCTCCAATGCAGGAAAGTGGAAAGTGAAAGTGAAGTCGCTCAGTCGTGTCTGACTCTTAGCGACCTCATGGACTGCAGCCTACCAGGCTCCTCCGTCCATGGGATTTTCCAGGCAAGAGTACTGGAGTGGGGTGCCGTTACTATCACTAAATAAATGGAGGGTGGGGAGACAAACAATTGCCAGGCATATTCCCATGGCAGCTGTGAGCATCTCAGTTCCTGTACCAGTAACTGAGAAAAGGGAGGCCAGTTCACAGGGCAGGTGGAGCACTGGACTTCCTTGACCATGCTACACTGCTCACCCTGGGCTTACACAAGGACAGAGTCTCTCTCTAGCACCGCCCACCACCCCACCACCCAGTACGTTTTTCTAAATACATTTCTCAGCATAATAACGGACTCTATTTCCATCTCTGACTCTGCAACTGAGAATCGAGAACCACAGGCTAATTCGTGATCATTATCTGTATGTTTCTATAAACAGTGGTAAAGTGCTTACTGTGAGGAATGCAGCCAAAGGCCCATATTAGCATTTACAGCACAAGATGCATGCCTCCCTTATCTCTTCATTTGTGGTTTACCAGTTATCCTCTTACCTCCTAGTGATTCAAAGCTGTACCAGTGGCTAACCTCTGAACTGTATCTCTTTCTTCCTTAAGATGAGCAGCTCTGAAAAATGAGAACCAATTGGAAGAGCAGTCAAGATGTGCAGTTTCCAATTTACATAGCTACTTGGGACTTTTTAAAAACTGTTTTCATCTTAGCACGTTAATATGGATAACAAAGAAATGAATTAGTAAAAGAAACATTAACATTAAAAAAGGGGGGAGGAAAATACTGTGTAAGTACAATAAATACATGAATACTACAATAAAATGACAGTCTTTATAGTGAAGAGATGACAACCAAAAAGGCAGCTTCGATAAGTACGTTTCTACTTGGCCTGGGGCACGAGAAACATTGGTGAAGACAGAGAGAAAAAAAGCTAAGAAGGAAAACGCTGATGTAAGTTGTTGCAATTAGCGTGTGTTCAAATTAGTCAAATTTTAATGATTCATATGACACAGCACTAAAATTACTGGAAAAAGTATTTCAATGATTAAAGCATTTTTTTTTTATTTTGGTAGCTATTAATGCAGAGAATATTTTTGCTGTTTGTTGTTTAGTCACTCAGTCGCATCTGACTTTTTGTGACCCCCATGGACTGTATAGCCTGCCAAGTTCCTCTGTCCATGGAATTCTCCAGGAGTGGATTGCCATTTCCTTCTCCAGGTGGGATCTTTCCAAACCACAGATCGTACCTGGGTCTCCTGAGCATGTCCTGCATTGCAGGCAAATTCTTTTATCACTGAGCCACTGGGGA